>NC_142764.1:12500-177500 GCF_054948205.1 Urtica dioica subsp. dioica
TCGGCCAAATAGCCGAGCCTATGCTATCCTCGGCCATCGGCTGGCACGAGGTCGGCCTCGGCCAAGGGGCCCTCCAATGACCCCTTGGTCGCCTATAAATACAAGAGGCCTGCCCTCTTCCAAAGGTAATCCATTCTTGAGTACTGAAACGCTGCCGAACTCACACCTCGCTAGTTCCTCTCAAGTCTCAGCCCCTAAACACTTAAACCCTCTACAAACCACCTCAATCCTACTAATGTTGAGCGTCGGAGAGGTAAACAGGGGCAACCCCCTTTTTTCCCTTTGTAGTTCACACCTTTTTCGCTTGCCTTTCAGGCGCCCGAACAAGATAGACACCTCCAACAGCTAAGGGACGACTTGGGATACCAAGTCTGACACGGTCGAGCCCGAACGCGACCACTTGGTCCGGCCTTGGGTCGAACCGTTTGGGGCTCCTAAATCGTTCTCCGAAAAACGGCGACAACATTTTGGCGCTAAAAGGAGGGGACCACCGACCTTAGCGCGCTATGCCTTCCATTCCACACTCTCACTACTCTTACGACTCTCGAGAGATGAGTCACCTTCCCGCGACCTCCGCCGGCACTCTAGCGACGAGCTCAAGGTACGGTCTCCGGAGCCTCGCTCACCGTCTTGAAGGGCAACCTCGTGATAACGAGAGCCAGCCCTGAGACCCGACGAACGACCCCAAGGCCACGCTCCGAGAGGACAGGGCTCGGCGGCTCGCAGAGCTTCTACACCGTCCCGGCTTCGACGGCTCACTCATTGCCGATCTCCTCAGCTACGACGTCGAGGATCGATCCGCCCGTAACGACTCTGACCCCGACTATGTGGGGGAGTCAAGGACCGACGAGGCGACTCCTAGCCTCGCCCATTCGCGACCCGAGAGGCCCAATGGTGTTTTGGCCGGTCCGTCGTGTCCGGCGCGACGACAGGCACGGTCACATTCCCGGAGACTCGCCCCTTCGGTTTCAAGAGGCGGCCGGACACGGCTCCTCGCCGAGGAGGGAGCGACTCTGGGCAATGATGGGGCCGATAGCCGAAGCGCTCGCCGCACGGCCTGACCAGGGGCGAACTCGCCCCACCACGCGCCGAGCGTGGACCTTATAGAGCGCTTGACGGCGCAGAGAAACTCCCGAGGGGAGGCTCTCCGCCAAAAGCTCAACTCTCGGAGGGACGCGCTCCCCGCCGCAACTCTCGGCCAACCTCAGGCCAATATCGTGGACCAAGCGTCCAACGAGCGCCAGCCGGCGACTCCCGTGGCCCCGGCGGTCAGCCCTGCTAACGGGCTTGACATGGTCACGATGATTCAGAGCATCCAAAACCAAATCATCGAGATGAGGGAGTCGGGGAGGCAGAGGCCGTATGGAGGGATCGAGGAATCATACTCTCCCTTCGCCGCGCAAATCCTCGCGCAACCTTTGCGTGGGGAACTTCATATTGCCGTCCATCCCTCCCTATGATTGGCGGACTGACCCGAACTTCCACATCCAACACTACGAGACGTGGATGACAATGCAAGGGCAGCCGGACGCGACCCTATGCCAAGCCTTCAGCCTAACCCTAACAGGGTCGGGCTTTGAGTGGTTCCGGAGCTTGAGACCCGGGAGCATCCTGTCCTTCCGGGCTTTGCAAGAGGCTTTCCTTGCCCGCTTTGCCACGCTCGTGGCACAAAAGAAGTCGAAGACCCACCTCATCTCCATTCGGTTGGGGAGAGACGAGACGTTGAGACAATACCTCGCTCGCTTCACTGAGGAGTCTCATAAACTCGAGGGGTTCGACAACAAGGACGTCATCACGACGATCACCGAGGGAGTTCGCACGAGCGACTTCCTCAAGTGCATTGTTGGGAAAGTCCCGCGGGGCATGGCGGAGCTGATGACGAGAGCCCGCACGTATATGGGAATCGAGGATTATCTCGATGGCCGAGATGGCCGGAAGTCAAGGGGCCAAGGTAGTCGACGCCGCGACGACCAAGATGGAGATCGTCACGACCCTCGAAAGAGGAGGAACAAGGGAGGCCAGGCCCCTAACGGCCACTCCCTCCCCGGGCCGAGACCGTCACACATCGATAGCTTCCGAAAGTTCTCGACGTTCACCCCCTTGAACACCCCACCGGAGCGGATCCTAGCTCTGCACCACGATAAGCTAGGGAGCCCCACTCCTCTCACAAAGGATCCTGCAAAGAGGGATCGAAACAAGTTATGCGAATACCACCAAGATCACGGGCATCTGACGTCCGAATGCTATCAAATCAAGCGTCAGATCGAGGCCCTGATTCAAGACGGGAAACTGAAAGAGTACATCCTTAGAACGATCGGGACGGCCGCGGCGCACGGTGAGCGTCCGCGGCAGGAAAGGAAGGGTCCGGGGACGGTGACCGTCATGGCCCGAGCAGCAATTGAAGAACCGGAGAGCTCACAACTGCACATCGTGGGTTCAATCATGGGCGGCCCGGAGTTTGGGGACTCGTCCACGCAAAGGAAGAAGTACGTGCGTGAAGTTTCCCAAGGGAAAATAGCGCACTACATCAACCATACGTACGAGGCTCCTCCTCCGGCCCCATTCGAGTCCATGTTCTTCACTGGCCAAGAGGCGGCGCGAGTCCTCCACCCACACAACGAGGCGATAGTCATCTCAGCCCCGGAAGCCAACAACCTCGTCCGGAGAATCCTAATCGACAATGGGAGCTCCGCTGATATAATCATCAAGTCGGCGCTGGACAGGATGAAGATATCTGGGTAGAGACCGACCAAGATCTCGACTCCACTCTTCAGCTTCTCCGGGGAGAGGGTCATGATCGGAGGGAACCATCGACCTCCCGGTGACCTTCGGGACAATGGGGGGGCTCGAGGTCACCCACATCGTATCGTTCTTGGTCGTGGACCAACCCTCCGCCTACAACATCATAATTCGCCGCCCAACCCTCAATCGGTTGAAGGCCATTACGTCCACTTACCACCTGATGATGAAGTTCCCGATTGACAAGGGAATAGCCATGATGTTGGGGGACCAATCAATGGCCAGGATGTGCTACATCCAACGCGTGGATGGGAAAGAAAAGGGAAAGATGGTGAGCACCGTCTTCCAGCTCGGGGACAAGTTCCCGTGCAAGATAGAGGAATGAGGCACCTTCGGAGAACTGGACCAAAGGGACGATGTCGAGCGTCGAAAGGTGGAGACACCGGACGACCTCGTTCCCGTCGTGTTGTACGACGCCAAGCCTGACCAAGTAGTCAAGGTAGGCGCCCGAATCCCGTCCGAAGTCCGAACCCAGCTCGCCACCTTCCTCCACGAGAACAGAGACGTCTTTTCATGGACACACGCCGACATGCCGGGTATCGACCCCGAGGTAATGGTTCACCGTCTCAACGATGACAGGACAGTGGCTGAACGCGTTCAACCGCGGCGGACGTTCAGCGGAGAGAGATACCAAGCCATTGGTGAAGAGGTTGACAAACTTCTCGCCGCCGACTTCATCAGGGAGGCGGAACACCCCAAGTGGGTGTCCAATGTGGTGATGGTCAAGAAGCCAAATGGGAAGTGGCGGATCTGTATCGACTATAAAGATCTCAACAAGGCTTGCCCGAAAGACGGCTTCCCTCTCCCAAGGATCGAGCAACTAGTGGACTCTACTGCGGGCCACGAGTTGTTGAGTTTCATGGACGCCTACTCAGGCTACAATCAGATCCGCATGCATGAGCCAGATCAGATCAAGACCACCATTGTTACATACCGCAGACTCTACTGCTACAAGGTCATGCCCTTTGGCCTCAAAAACGCGGGAGCAACGTATCAAAGGTTGGTGAACCGAATGTTCGCCAATCAAATTGGCAAAACCATGGAGGTCTACGTGGACGATATGCTCGTCAAAAGCCTCAAGGCCCACAACCACGTTCGAGACCTTGGAGAAATGTTCACGATCCTGCGATGCTACAAGATGAAGCTCAACCCCAACAAGTGCGCTTTTGGGGTCGAGTCCGGAAAATTCTTGGGCTACATGGTTAGCCGCCGCGGGATCGAGGCTAACCCTGAGAAGATTAGGACGATCTTAGAGATGAGGTCGCCGCAGAAAGTGAAAGAAGTTCAGAGTTTGGCAGGAAGGATCGCCGCCCTGACGCGATTCGTGTCCACGGCCACCTATAAGTGCCAACCATTTTTCAAGGCACTGAAGAAGACCGACGGGTTCGTGTGGACGGAGGAGTGCGAGGAAGCATTCCGCGAAATGAGAGTCTATTTCGCCTCCCCCCCCCGTTCCTCGCAAAGCCGAAGAATGGCGAAACCTTGTACATCTACCTCGCGGGTTCCAACAGGGCCGTGAGCGCGGTTCTCATACGCGAAGAAGACAAGGTGCAATGGCTAGTCTATTACGTTAGCAAGGTGCTCCTAGACGCCGAGACTCGATACCCAGAAATCGAGAGATTATCCCTCGCCCTCGTCATGAGTTCGAGAAAACTCCGACCCTTCTTTCAGGCGTACCCCATTGTGGTCCGCACGGGACTTCCCATCGAGAAGGCCCTTCAAAAACGGACCTCCTCTCGAGTGGCCATTTGGTCCCAAGAGTTGGGCGAGTACGGGGTCGAGTTCCAACCGAGAACCGCCATCAAGGGCCAAGGCCTCGCCGACTTCGTAGCCGAGTTCACAGGCGCGCCCTCAACTGACGAGGGGGGCAAAGGTGATGAGGGCAGAGAAGACAAGGAGGACGACCACAGCGAGTCGTCGAAGAAAAGGACCAACAACCCGATAGGGCCGGTCTGGGACTTGCACGTGGATGGCACGTCAAACGCCCGGGGGGCTGGCGCCGGCGTTGTGCTCACAAATCCCGATAGGGGAAAACTGAGATACGCCCTGCGGTTCGAGTTCAAGGCTTCCAACAACGAGGCAGAGTACGAGGCTCTGATCGTTGGCTTGGAGCTAGCAAACAAGCTAGGTGTCCAAAACCTGCGCATCCACTGCGACTCGCAGTTGGTTGTGAACCAGGTTAAGGGCGACTACGCCGCAAAAGAGCCAAACATGGTCGCGTATCTGTCCAAGACCCAAAAGAACCTAGAGGCCCTATCATGGTTTGAGATCGTCCAAGTTCCTCGAGAGGCCAACATCGACGCTGACGCCCTGGCTCGCCTCGCGTCCAGGATAGACGAGGAGGGCGAGGGCAGCGTCCCGATCGAAGTGCTGACCCGACCCTACGTCTCGAGAGGCGACGTAGGGGTAGTTGACGAGACTCCGCCTCCCTCATGGATGACTCCGCTCGTGGGATTCCTTAAGCGAGGAGTCATCCCCGAAGACAAAGAAGAAGCCAGAAAGCTAAGAAGCTTGGCGCCGAAGTACGCGATGAGGGAGGATAACCTGTTTAAGAGGGGCTACTCTATGCCCCTCCTCCACTGCTTGACCGAGGTCGAGGCGAAGAAAGCGCTCCGTGAAGTGCACGAAGGAGTGTGCGGAAACCATGCCGCCGGACAATCCTTGGCATTGAAGCTTCTAAGGCTTGGATATTTTTGGCCAACCTTGAAAAAGGATTCCCACGAGTGGGCCAAAAAATGCGACAAATGCCAGAGGTTTGCTCACATCCCGCGCCAAGCGCCTACCCCGCTATGCCCGATCATCGTGCCGCGACCCTTCGCGAAGTGGGGAATCGATCTCATCGGCGAGCTACCTATGGCTCCGTGGTAATACAAGCATGCGATCGTGGCGATCGACTATTTCACGAAATGGGTAGAGGCCGAACCGCTGGCAAAGATCACCGAGACAAACACAACGAACTTCATCTGGAAGAACATTGTCTGCCGCTTCGGGATCCCCGCGTCGATTGTGACCGATAATGGAAAGCAATTTGACAACGCGCTCCTCCGAGAAATGTGCGAACAGTTGGGCATTAGCAAGACTTTCTCCTCCCCCCGCCATCCTCAAGCCAACGGTCAGGTAGAGGCGGTCAACAAAACGATCAAGGAGAATCTGAAGAAGAAGCTGGAGGAGAGAAAAGGGGCTTGGGCCGACGAGCTTCCCATGGTCCTATGGGCATACCGAACCACCGCGCAAAACGCGATCGGCGAAACCCCTTTCGCCCTCGCATTCGGCGTCGAGGCCGTGGTACCCGTCGAGACCAAGCTGCCAACCCTGCGCATTGAGGAATACGAAGAAGCCGCCAACAACAACGCAATCAGGCTCGAGCTGGACCTCATAGATGAGAAGAGGGCGGACGCGCTCACCCGCCTTGCTGCACAAAAGAGGAAGGTCGAAAAATACTACAACTCCAAGGTCAAACTGCGACAGTTCGCCGACGGAAGCCTCATCCTCAGAAGGGTGTTCCAAAACACCAAAGTGCAAGGGGCGGGAGTCTTGGGCCCCACCTGGGAAGGTCCATACCGCGTGCGCCGAGCCATCCACAACGGCACGTACGAGCTCGAGAACCTGGAAGGACCCGTATTCACGCACCCTTGGAACGCGGAGCACCTTCGGCGATACTACCAATAGATGCCCGTTCCCGCTTACTCTATATTTTGATATGTCATTTCATTTTCGATTTTTGCAATGACAATTTTAAATTTCAAGTCTGGCCAAACGGCCTGGGAATTTAATTTTTTTTTAACTATTTCAACATTGTAATCGAATTACATTTCGCTTCGAAACCTTTACCTTATTTGTAACAATTTCTCGTCTTCTCTCCTAGTACCCGAGAAACTCGGGGGCTAACGGATTGTTGGGACTTTGACTTCGTCACCTCGTCTAAGTCGAGCTCGTCACTTCGAGCTCGTCACTTCGTCTAGTCGAGCTTGTCACTTCGAGATGGTCACTTCGTCTAGTCGAGCTCGTCACGTCGTCTAGTCAAGCTCGTCACTTCGTCTAGTCGAGCTCGTCACCTCGTCTAGTCGAGCTCGCACAATGACATGTTTTACGCGCCGAAAGGTAGCTAAGCATTAACAAGTCGGATCCGCGCACCGAACCTCCGACCCCCGCGCGACGCTCTCGCACAATTCCATGCCCCGCACACCGATAGGCAACGGGGCGTCGGTGGATCGCGTCCGCGCACCGGACCGTCAATCTCGGCAGTCAAAAACCCAAAACGTGACACGCGTACCGACAAGTACCACGCTCACTGGGAACTGAAAGCTCGTCCCGATATGCACGCCGATAGGTAGCGTACTCGCCGGAAGATGAGCGCGACGCCCACCCAGCTCGCACACGCCGATAGGCAACGAGTCACGAATGGATGGCCGAGGGTCGCACCCGCCGGGCGAATCTGGTCTAGCCAGCGTCCGCGGGAAGCTTCGCTGCCAAGTGCGGCAGTAAGCCGTGCAAACCGGTTACTCTAAGTAGGTCAAGCTGGGCTCGTAAGACACGCACCAATCACATCGCACGAATCGATTACGCTAAGCATAGCGAGTCGAGAAAATAAGACGCATAACAGACAAAAAAGCTTTAACTAAAGCAAACAATGTCATACGAGCAATCCAACAAGAAAAGTATGAGAGTACGACAAACTTCTAACGAAAGAAAGACATAACAAAATTCCGGAAGAAAGCACGACGCAAGTGCTAAACAAGTGCACGGAAAAATGAAGAAAACTCGGCTACTCCGAGCCGAAGTCGATCTGCTCTTCGTCATCCTCGAGGCAAGGGGCGGCAAACCTGCCGATGTCTTCTCCGTCAAGTTGACGGTTTGTCGACTGGGCGGCTTCCGCGGGGGCTTGGGGGCACGGGTCATCCTTAGGCGGCTCGTCGTCTAGAGGAGGAAACATGACGTCGAAGAAGGAAAACGTGGTCCCGCGAGACACGTTCTCCTTCGCGGTCGCATCTCGGACCCGTTTGGCTGCCTCATAACGGGCCGCCTCTAGCGCGAGGTCTGAGTCATACTCCAAGTCCGTCTTGGACTGCACGGCGTCGTCTTTCTCCTCGGCGAGGATCTGCACCTCCGCCCGCGAAGTGTCCCTGTCCTTCTCGGCCTTGACCCGAGAGATCTCGCTCGCCGACAGTCGAGCGTGGACGATGCGCAGCTCCTCGTCCCGGCTCGAGAGCGCCGCCTGGGGCTTCTTCGTCTCCCCTAAGAAGGTGTCGGCCGCCTGCTCCGCCTTCTCCCGAGACGCCTGCCCGGCCGTGCGGAGCAATTTCTCTGTTGCCGACTCCTCGCGAGCTCGCTTCAGCTCCTCCTCGAGTGCTTGAAATTCTCGAGCGGTGCGGGCTCCCGCTTGAGCGTCAGCGTGGGCGGCCACCGTGCTCTCCTTGTCCTTGTCCACAATCTGCATGTGCCGTAGCAGGTCTCGGAGAATGCGGTCGCTTCGCTCTTGACGTGCGAGCATCTGCAGAGACAAGCGATATACGTATAGTCGAAATGAGCATAATGGTTACGCATGAGACAAGCAAGCGAATCGTACCTTTCGGGCGTCGTCAATCCCATTTTGGAAATGCTTTAGATCGCTTGTCGTCAGCAAACCTTTGAAGTCCCGCAGAGAGGTCTCAAGAATCCCTCGAAAGCACTGATCCCTCAGCTCCGCCACCTCCGCCAGGAGCATCGAATCTATGCTATTCGATACCGTTGATGTGTGGGCGCGCTTGTGGCCGGAGGGTGATCCGAAGGAAGTCGACGATGACGGTCGCTTGTTAGAAGAGCTCACCTCGTTCCCCGCTTGTGGTGGCGACCCTCGTTGGCGAACCTCAGCTCGGGGGCAAGCCGTGGTCGTAGCTTCAGCGATAGGTGCCACTCTCGGCACGTGTGTGTGCGGCCGATGTCGTCTGGGCATGGTATCTGAAAGAGAGAGAGGGACGACAGTGAGTTAGAACACACACGATAAGCATAATACAACAAAAAGCGCGATAACGCGAAAGCATGTGAACGACTAGTACCCCCCGCGTCGGGGGGAGGGGCGGACGAACCCCCCGCCTCTGATACAGGGTCCTTCGTAACCTACACGCCAAGGCCAGGGCACGGAGGAGCGTTGTCATAAGGCACGAACCACCCGGTCCTCGCCATTAGGTCCGGGGTCTCAAACAATGACCCCTGCCGCCTCGAATCCGGGATCGCTTTGATCACGGATACGAGTTCGGAATCTTCTGCGTCCCCGAAGGAGGAAAATTCGACCGCGGGTCCAAACGTTAAGGACGCCGCCCCGAAGGTCGACTCGGAAACCCATACCCAAGGGTACCGATGCTTCGAGGTAACCTTGGTAACGATGGAGATGCGCTTTCGAGGGCACGCGTAGTAGAAGCTCGGTTTCCCCGGGACCCCGCGAACGACCACGAGATCCTGTATATATCGTCGGCGGTGACTGCCCGTTTCTTTGCTCGATAGAGCATCATATGGCACGCGGCGATTGCCCGGTAGAAGGACGGAGACATCTGCGACGCATGCACCCCCAACCGGATCAATAGCTCTTAGATCACCGGTTGGAAGGGTAACTGTAGTCCTCCGCGAAGACTCGCCTCGTGAATGGCAACGTGTCCCTTCCGAGGGCGAGTTGGGCGATCGTCGGGCAACGGTCTCAGGATCGACACCAAATCCGAGATGTCGTAATGCTTCCTCAAACTCGTGAAACTAACGACCGAGAGCGAGCTCGGGACGTCAACGCCCGAGCAGTCCAGGTCATCACGGATTGCAGATCCCTCGGTCGGGAAGGCCGAGGCTCACGACTCCTCTCGCGCCGTGAGGGAGACAACGACAGTCGATGTGGCGCGATGGTCCGACAATTCGCCCGAGCCTCCAACATCGGGGGCGATTCCCGGCTCGACGGGTCCCTCACGGCGGCCGCCCGAGCCAGCCGTCCAACATCGGGGGTTGGCGCCGGCGTTGTGCTCACAAATCCCGATAGGGAAAAACTGAGATACGCCCTGCGGTTCGAGTTCGAGGCTTCCAACAACGAGGCAGAGTACAAAGCTCTGATCGTTGGCTTGGAGCTAGCAAACAAGCTAGGCGTCCAAAACCTGCGCATCGACTACGACTTGCAGTTGGTTGTGAACCAGGTTATAGGCGACTACGCCGCAAAAGAGCCAAACATGGTCGCGTACCTGTCCAAGACCCAAAAGAACCTAGAGGCCCTATCATGGTTCGAGATCGTCCAACGGGTCATTGGAGAGCCCCTTGGCCGAGGCCGACCTCGGGCCAGCCGATGGCCGAGGATAGCATAGGCTCGGCTATTTGGCCGAGGATAGCACAGGCTCGGCTATTGGCCGAGGATAGCATAGGCTCCGCCATTGGCCGAGGATGGCCGATGGCCGTGGATAGCCGATGGGATGCCACCGACCCCTAGCGCTAGGGCAACCAGCGCCTCGGCCGCCGCCACCTAGCCGGCGCTGTCCGGCCGGCACTCCTCGTCTCTGGTGTCGCCGCTGCCGCCAACGACACCCCCCGCCTCCGGTTGACCTCCACCGGTGCATCCCTCCTCGGGGGAGGCCGGGCCCAGAATACCCGGGCCTCCCTCGCCGCCGCCCGCTTGCCGGACAGTCCCGACATCGCCACCCAGGACCGGCGCGACTCTCCCTGCGCCCGGCTCGGCCGGCGCGACTCCTCTATGGACGGGCGCTCCACCAGCGCGGCTAGGGCCTCTCCCGGCAACGCCTCCAGCACAGACAAGGCCGACGGGGGTCGGCCCACCTTCGCGCGGACTCACCTCGGCGGACGCACCTTCCCCCAGGCCGCGCGCGTCCCCGACGATGTCGGGGTCCCCTCTGGCGACGTCTCCGGTGCGCGTGCCCTCCTCCACGTCGGCCAACCACGTTTTGAACGAGTGAAAATTGCCTCCAGCCATCTAAACCGACATGTGGTCCCTAAGCGACGATGGGGGTGCTGCGTTTTGGGTAGCCACAGGGGATGAGAATTGTGCCCAAAAATCGTCTAGGTTTACATCTTGATTCCCGAGCAGAGGGAAGAGGTCATCTTTGATGGACCCACGCCCCGACAGGTGGTTGGTAGGGTCCATTGGCACGTGTAGCGAGGCAAGACGAAAAGTGACCAGAGAAAGAAAAAATAAATAGTAAAAGAGGCTCGAGTCAAACATTTTCGCGATGGGTCGCTCCGGTGGGCCGACGGTGACGGGAATCTTTGAGTTTACCGCACGAGCTTCACTCGACGATAAACTCGGGGGGCTAATGTTATCGGCCCGACCCCGATCGCAACCAATCAAGGGCAAAACAGCGATCAGACTTGCCCCTGCCATTGATCGGCCCATGCGCCGGCTCGGCCAATGGCCGGCCAAATAGTCTCGGCCCAAGACCGAGCTCGGCTATCCTCGGCCTCATGAGCTCGACCTCGGCCTCACAAGCTTTACCTCGGCCTCATGAGCTCGACCTCGGCTTCATAAACTCGACCTCGGCCTCATGAGCTCGACCTCGGCCTCACGAGATCGACCTCAGCCCCACGAGCTCGACCTCGGCCTCATAAGCTCGAACTCGGCCTCATAAGCTCGACCTCGGCCAATGGCCGAGCCTGGCTATCCTCAGCCATCGGCTATCCTCGGCCATCGGCCATCCTCGGCCAATGGCCGAGTCTGGCTATCCTCGGCCATCGGCTATCCTCGGCCATCGGCCATCCTCGGCCATCGGCCATCCTCGGCCAATGGCCGAGCCTGGCTATCCTCGGCCATCGGCTATCCTCGGCCATCGGCCATCCTCGGCCATCGGCCATCCTCGGCCAATGGCCGAGCCTGGCTATCCTCGGACATCGGCTATCCTCGGCCATCGGCCATCCTCGGCCAATGGCCGAGCCTATGCTATCCTCGGCCAATAGCCGAGCTTATGCTATCCTCGGCCAAATAGCCGAGCCTATGCTATCCTCGGCCATCGGCTGGCCCGAGGTCGGCCTCGGCCAAGGGGCCCTCTAATGACCTCTTGGTCGCCTATAAATACAAGAGGCCTGCCCTCTTCCAAAGGTAAACAATTCTTGAGTACTGAAACGCTGCCGAACTCACACCTCGCTCGTTTCTCTCAAGTCTCGGCCCCTAAATACTTAAACCCGCTACAAACCACCTCAATCCTACTAATGTTGAGCGTCGGAGAGGTAAACAGGGGCAACCCCCCTGTTTTCCTTTTGTAGTTCACACCTCTTTGCCTACCTTTCAGGCGCCCGAACAAGATAGACACCACCAACAGCTAAGGGACGACTTGGGATACCAAGTTGGACACGCTCGAGCCCGAACGCGACCACTTGGTCTGGCCTTGGGTCGAACCGTTTGGGGCTCCTAAATCGTTGTCCGAAAAACGGCGACAACAGAAACCCTAGGCTCAATTGGACCGGGCCTGTGTGGTGAGGACCCGGCCGGCCAGGAATTGGGCCGGGCTGCTGGGTTAGGCGCGCGGGAGGATGGCCCAACGGCCAGGGACCGGACCGGGCGGCCGGGCTGGACGCGCGCGAAGAGGACCCAACGGGCTGGGAGCCGGGCCAGGCACACACGGGGCGAGCGCTGGGTCGCCCGTGCAGGGCCCATGGGCCGGAGGCTCAGCCGGCCAGGAGCCGGGCCGGGCTGATGGGCCAAACGCGAGCGCTGGAGGCAGGGGACCGTTTGGGCCCGGTTCACGCATGGAGGAGCTGCCCAGCCAGGAGATGGGCTGGGTCCTTTGGCTGGACGCGCGCGCAGGAGGGAGCACAGCCGGTCAGGGGTTGAGCCAGCCCTGTCGGCGAACAGTCGGGCGCCTGCTCGGGCAATCATGCCGAGGTCGAGGGAAGCCGGCCGGCTCGAATGGGCGGCCGTGCGGGGGTCACCCCTTGCCCGAGCAACGCTCCAGACGCCGAGCGCTCGAGTGGTTCGTCGAGCCACCACGTCACTCCTGCGGTGACATTTTCCTCAACTGCGCGGGAGGAAACGCGGGCCTCGGCCTTCCCGATTGGAGAGTCGGCCATACGGGGTGACCTCGACTACTCGGGCGTCGACGTACCGAGTTCACTCTCGATCATCAGCTTCATGAGCCTGAGGAAGCGTTACAGCATCCCAGAGTCTGTGTCGATCCTGAGACCATTACCCGATGATCTTCCGTCTCGCCCGCGAAAGGGGTACGCCGCGGTCCACGAGGTGAGTCTTCGCGGAGGACTAAGGCTGCCCTTCCAGCCGGTCATCCAGGAGCTGCTGGTTCGATTAGGGGTACATGCTTCGCAGATGTCCCCATCCTTTTCTCGAGTGGTTGCGGCGTGCCACATGATGCTTTATCGAGCAAAGAGGAGGGCCGTCACTGCGGATGACATTCAAGACATTATGATGGTGCGAGGGGTTCCCGGGAGGCCGGGTTCTTACTTGGTATCGCATCGGAAGCGCCTTGCCATCATCACCAAGATCTCTTCGAAGTACGGATACCCTTGGGTGTGGGTGTCCGAATCAGCTTTCGGGATCGCGCCCCTCGCATGCGGCCCCAAGGCCGACTTCTCACCCGTGGGAGACATCGAGGGTTCCGAGCTTGATGCGGTGATCAGAGCGGTTCCGGAATCGAGGTGGCAAGGGTCGCTCTTCGAGTCCCCAGATCTAATGGTGAGAACCGAGTGGTTCGTGCCCGGTGAGGACGCCTGTCCACGCCCCAGTCTCGGCGTGGAGGTGACGGAGGATCCTGAATCAGAGGCGGGGGGTTCGTCCGCCCATCCCCCTGACGCGGGGGGTACTAACTATACTTATGTTGTCGCACGTTTTGCCATGTCATGTCTATTGCTATACTCTAACTGACTGACGCCCTTTTTCTTTTGCAGATACCATGGCCCAACATCGATCGCGTGCTCGAGTGCCGAGAATGGTACCTACAGTTGAAGATGCGACCGCGGCTCATCCCCGAGCTGAGGCTCGTCACGGGGGGTCGCCATCGCGGGCGAGGAACGAGGCGATCTCTTCCAATAAGCGGTCATCGTCGTCGATCTCCTTCGGGTCACCCTCCGGCCATAAGCGTGCCCACACGTCAGCGGCGCCGGACAACATGGATTCGATGCTCCTAGCGGAGGCAGCGGAGCTGAGGGATCATTGCTCTCTAGGGATTCTTGAAACCTTTCTGAGAGACTTCAAGGGTCTGCTGACGACGAGCGACCTCGAGCATTTCCAGCACGGAATCGGCGACGCCCGAAAGGTATGGTCTGTCCGCTCGTCTTATGTATAATCACTATGCTTATTCCGATCACGCATATATCACTTGTTCCCACAGATGCTCGCCCGCCAAGAGCGGAGTGACGGCATTCTCCAGGACCTGTTGCGGCGCATGCAGATCATGGAGAAAGACAAGGAGACCGCGGTAGCCGCCCATGCTGCCGCTCTAGCGGAGGTCCATACCGCCCGAGAGTTTCAAGCACTCGAGGAGGAGCTGAAGCGAACTCGCGAGGAGTTGGCGACCGAGAAATCGCTTCGCGTGGCAGAGCAGGCATCCCGGGAGAAGGCAGAGCAGTTGGCTGACACCTTCTTAGTGGAGACGAAGAAACTCCAGGCGGCGCTCTCGAGCCGGGACGAGGAGCTGAGCATCGTCCACGCTCGACTGTCGGCGAGCGAGATCTCCCGGGTCAAGGCCGAGAGGGAGAGAGACACTTCGCGGGCGAAGGTGCATATCCTTGTCGAGGAGAAAGCGGATGTTGTGCGATCCAGGACGGACTTGGAGGACGACTGGGATCTCGCGTTGGAGGTGGCCCGTTACGAGGTGGCCATACGGGTCCGAGACGCGACCGCGAAGGAGAACGCATCTCGTGGGACCACCTTTTTCTTCTTCGACGCCATGTTCCCTCACTTGGATGATGAGCCGCGGGAGGACGACCTGCACTCCCAAGTCCCCGTGGAGGCCGCCCAGTCGACGAACCGCCAGTTTGACGGAGACGCCATCCGTGGGTCAGGCGCCCCTTGCCCCAAGGATGATGAGGAACAGATCGACTTAGGCTCGGAGTAGCCAACTTTGTTTTTATTTTTCGCGTACTTGTTTAGCGCTTGCGTCGTGTTTTTTTTTCGGATATTTGTTGTGTTTCTTTTGCTTGACATTCGGTGTGTTTTTCTTGTTGGGTCGTTTATGTGACATTATTTGCTTTTGTTAAAGCTTTTCTGATCTATTATGCGTCTTATTTTCTCGACTTGCCATGCTTTAGCGTAATCGATTCGCGCAATCCGATTAGTGCGTGTCTTACGAATCCTTCTTACTATGTCTAGCGTAACCTGTTTGCACGGTTTACTACCAAATTTGGTGGCGAAGTTTCCCGCGGACGCTGGCTAGACCAGTTTCATCCGGCGGGTGCGACCCTCTACCATCCATTCGTGACTCGCTGCCTATTGGCGTATGCGAGCTGGGCGGTTGCCGCGCCCATCCTACGGTGGGAACACTACCTATGACGTCAACTACTCCTACATCACCTCTCGAGACGTAGGGCCGGGTCAACACTTCTATCGGAAAGTATGCGATCATGTTTGGCTCTTTAGTGGCGTAGTCTCCGTTAACCTGGTTCACGATCAACTGCGAGTCGCAATGGATGCCCAGGTTTCGGACGCCTAGCTTGTTCGCCAACCCCAAGCCAACGATCAGAGCCTCGTACTCTGCCTCGTTGTTGGAAGCCTTGAACTCAAAATGCAGGGCGTATCTCAACTTTTCCCTGTCGAGATTTGTGAGCACAACGCTGGCGCCAGCCCCCCGGGCGTTTGATGCGCCATCTACGTGCAAGTCCCAGACCGGCCCTATCGGGCTGTTTGTCCTCTTCTTCGACGACTCGTTGTGGTCGTCCTCCTTGTCTTCCTTGTTCTCGCTGTCTCTTTCACCCTCGTCAGTTGAGGGTGCACCCGTGAATTCGGCTATAAAGTTGGCGAGGGCCTGGCCTTTGATGGCTGTTCTCGGTTGGAACTCGACCCCGTACTCGCCCAACTCCTGGGACCATATGGCCATTCGAGAGGAGGTCCCTTTTTGAAGGGCCTTCTCGATGGGATGTCCCGTGCGTACCACGATGGGGTGCGCTTGGAAGTAGGGTCGGATTTTTCTCGCGCTCATGACAAGGGCGAGGGACAATCTCTCGATTCCAGGTATCGGGTCTTGGCATCGAGGAGCGCCTTGCTAACGTAATAGACTGGCCATTGCACCTTGTCTTCTTCGCATATGAGAACCGCGCTCACGGCCCTGTCGGAAACCGCGAGGTAGATGTACAAGGTTTCGCCATTCTTTGGCTTTGCGAGGAACGGGGGGGAGGTGAAATAGGCTTTCATTTCACGGAATGCTCCCTCGCACTCCTCCGTCCATACGAACCCGTCGGTCTTCTTCAGTGCCTTGAAAAACGGTTGGCACATATCGATGGCTTTGGAAACGAATCGCGTCAGGGCGGCAATCCTTCCCGTCAAACTTTGAACTTCTTTCACTTTTCGTGGCGACCTCATCTCTAAGATCGCCCTAATCTTCTCAGGGTTGGCCTCAATCCCGCGACGGCTCACCATGTCGCCCAAGAACTTTCCGGACTCGACCCCAAAGGCGCACTTGGTGGGGTTGAGCTTCATCTTATAGCGTCGCAGGATCGTGAACGTCTCTCTAAGGTCTCGAACGTGGTCGTGGGCCTTGAGGCTTTTGACAAGCATATCGTCCACGTAGACCTCCATAGTTTTGCCAATTTGATTGGCGAACATTCGGTTCACCAACCTTTGATACGTTGCTCCCGCGTTTTTGAGGCCAAAGGGCATGACCTTGTAGCAGTAGAGCCCGCGGTTCGTAACAAAGGTGGTCTTTATCTGATCCGGCTCGTGCATGCGGATCTGATTGTAGCCCGAGTAGGCGTCCATGAAGCTCAACAACTCGTGGCACGCCGTGGCATCCACGAGTTGCTCGATCCTCGGGAGAGGGAAGCTGTCTTTCGGGCAGGCTTTGTTGAGATCTTTGTAGTCGATACAGATCCGCTACTTCCCGTTTGGCTTCTTGACCATCACCACATTGGTCACCCACTTGGGGTGCTCCGCCTCCCTGATGAAGTCGGAGGCGAGAAGTTTGTCAACCTCTTCACCAATGGCTTGGTACCTCTCTCCGCTGAATGCCCGTCGCGTCTGAACGTGCTCAGTCACTCTCTTGTCATCGTTGAGACGGTGAACCATTATCTCGGGGTCGATCCACGGCATGTCGGCGTGTGTCCACGCAAAGACATCTTTGAACTCGCGGAGGAAGGCGGCGAGCTGGGTCCGGATCTCGGACGGGAGTTGGGCGCCTACCTTGACTACTTGGTCAAGCTTGCCGTCGTCCAACACGACAGGAACGAGGTCGTCCGGCGTCTCCACCTTTCGACGCTCGACATCATCCCTTTGGTCCAGTTCTCCGAAGGTGCCTCCTTCCTCTATCTTGCATGGGAGCTTGTCCCCAAGCTGGAAGATGGTGCTCACCATCTTTCCTTTTTCTTTCCCGTCCACGCCCTGGATGTAGCACATTCTTGCCATCGATTGGTCTCCCAACATCATGGCTATTCCCTTGTCAGTCGGGAATTTCATCATCAGGTGGTAAGTGGACGTGATGGCCTTCAACTGGTTGAGGGTCAGGTGGCCGACTATGATGTTGTAAGTAGCGGGCTGGTCCACGACCAGGAACGACACGATGTGGGTGACCTCGAGCCCCCTCGGTGTCCCGAAGGTTACCGAGAGGTCGATGGTTCCCTCCGTCATGACCCTCTCCCCGGAGAAGCCGAAGAGTGGAGTTGAGATCGGTGTCGGTCTCATCCCGGATAGCTTCATCCTGTCCAGCGCCGACTTGAAGATTATGTCGGCGGAGCTTCCGTTGTTGATTAGGATTCTCCGGACAATGTTGTTGGCGACCGGGGCCAAGACGACTATCGCGTCGTTGTGTGGATGGAGGACTCGTGCCGCCTCTTGGCTAGTGAAGAACATGGACTCGAATGGGGCCGGAGGAGGTGCCTCGTATGTATGGTTGATGTAGTGCGCTATTTTCCCTTGGGAAACCTCACGCACATACTTCTTCCTTTGCAAGACCGAGTCTCCGAACTCCGGGCCGCCCATGATAGAGCCCACGACATGCAGTTGTGAGCTCTCCGGTTCTTCAATTGCTGCTCGGTCTGTGACAGTCACTATCGCCGGACCCTTTCTTTCCTGCCGCAGGCGCTCTCCGTGCGCCGCGGCCGTCCCGACCGTTCTCAGGACATATTCTTTCAACTTCCCATCTTGAATCAGGGCCTCGATCTGACGCTTGAGTTGGTAACATTCAGACGTCAGATGCCCGTGATCTTAATGGTATTCACAATACTTGCTTCGATCCCTCTTCGCGGGATCCTTCGTGAGAGGAGTTGGACTTCCTAGCTTGTCACGGTGTAGAGCCAGGATCCGCTCTTGCGGGGTATTCAGGGGGGTAAATGTCGAGAACTTTCGGAAGCTATCGACATGTGGTGGTCTCGGCCCGGGGAGAGAGCGACCGTTAGGGGCCTGGCCTCCCTTGTTCCTCCTCTTTCGAGGGTCGGGGCGATCTCCATCCTGGTCGTCGCGGCGGCGACTACCCTGTCCCCTTGTCTTCCAGCCGTCTCGGCTGTCGAGATAGTCCTCGGTTCCCATATACGTGCGGGCTCTCGACATTAGCTCCGCCATGTCTCGTGGGACTTTTCCAACAATAGACTTGAGGAAGTCGCTTGTGCGAACTCCCTCGGTGATTGCCATGATGGCATCCTTGTCGTCGAAACCTTCGACCTTGTGAGATTCCTCGGTGAATGGAGCGAGGTATTGTCTCAACGTCTCATCTCTCCCTTTCCGGATGGAGAGGAGGTGGGTCTTTGATTTCTTTTGCGCCATGAGAGTGGCGAATCGTGCAAGGAAAGCCTCTCGCAAAGCCCGGAAGGACGAGATGCTCCCCGACCTCAAACTTGAGAACCATTCGAATCCCGACCCTGTAAGGGTCAGGCTGAAGGCTTGACAGAGAGTCACGTCCGACTGTCCTTGCATTGTTATCCATGTCTCATAGTGTTGGATGTGGAAGTTTGGGTCCGACCACCCATCGTAAGGGGGAATGGACGACAGTTTAAAGTTCCCCAAGCAAGGCTGCGCGAGGATTTGAGCGGCGAAGGGATAGTATGACTCCTCAATCCCTCCGTACGGCCTTTGCCTCCCCGATTCCCTCGTCTCGATGATTTGGTTTTGGAGGCTTTGAATCATCGTGACAATATCAAGCCCGTTAGTTGGGCTGACCGCCGGGACTGCGTGAGTCGCCTGTTGGCGCTCGTTGGACGCTTGGTCCCCGGCGTTGGCCTGAGGTCGGCCGAGAGTCACGGCGGGGAGAGCGTCCCTCCGAGAATTGATCGTTTGGCGGATATCCTCCCCTCGGGAGTTTTTCTGCGCCGTCAGGCGTTCTCTAAGGTCCACGCTCGGCGCTTGGTGGGGCGAGGTCGCCCTTGGTCGGACCGTCCGGCGAGCGCTTCGGCTATCGGCTCCATTGTCCACCAGAGTCGCTCTCTCCTTGGCGAGGGGCCGTGTCCGACCGCCTCTTGAAACCGAAGAGGCGAGTCCCCGGGAATATGAGCGTGGTTGCTGCCGCGCCGGTCCGGCCAAGTCGCCGTTCGCCCTCTCGGACCGCGACGGGGCGAGGCTTGGTGTTGCCTCATCTGTCCTTGACTCCCCCATATAGTCGGGGTCGGAGTCATCTCAGGCGGACCTATCCTCGACGTCGTAGCCGATGAGATTGGCGATGAGCGAGCCGTCGACGCCGGGACGGTCTAGAAGCTCCGCGAGCCGCCGGGCCGTGTCCTCTCGGAGCGCGGCCTCGGGGTCGTTCACCAGGTCTTGGGGCTGGCTCTCGTTATCACGAGGTTGCCCTTCATGACGGTGAGCGAGGTTTCAAAGACCGTACCTCGAGCTAGTCGCTCGAGCGCCAACGGAGGTCGTAGGAATGTGACTCATCTTTCGAGAGTCGTATATGTAGTGAAGGTGAGGAATGGAAGGGAGAGCGTGCTAAGGTCGGTGGTCCCCTCCTTCTAGCGCCAAAATGTTGTCGCAGTTTTTCGGACAACTATTTAGAAGCCCCAAACGGTTCGACCCAAGGCCGGACCAAGTGGTCGCGTTCGGGCTTGAGCGTGTTGGACTCGGTATCCCGAGTCTTCCCTTAGCTGTGATTGGTGTTTGCCTCGTCCGTTGTTCGTCCTGCGAGAGAAGGTAACGGTGAACTACAAACGGGAAACAGAGGGGTTGCCTCTGTTTACCTCTCCAACGCTCAACATTAGTAGGATTGAGGTGGATATAGAGGGTTTAAGTATTTAGAGGCCGAGACTTGAGAGAAACGAGCGAGGTACGAGTTCGATAGCGTTTTTGTACTCAAATTCGGATTACCTAGACCAGGGGAGGGACCCCGGTATTTATAGGCGACCAAGGGGTGTTTCGGGCGTCCCCTTGGCCGAGGGCCGGCTCAGAGTCGGCCATGGAGACGAGGGCCGGCTCTGAGCCAGCCATGGAGGCGAGGGCCGGCTCTGAGGCGGCCGTGGAGGCGAGGGCCGGCTCTGAGCCGGTCATGGAGAGGAGGGCCAGCTCTGAGGCGGCCGTGGAGGCGAGGGCCGGCTCTGAGGCGGCCGTGGAGGCGAGGGCTGTTGTCAATGGTGCCCACAAGAAGAGTTGTAATCTTTATTTTGTACATTTGATGTAATAAAGTCTCATGAAGACTCTTACTTGTAATTGCCTATTCATTTAATAATAAAGTTGAAACGTTCATTCGTTCTTTCTTTGTTTGAAGCTTTATGATAAAACCTTAGTCTTTTAGTCCATAAAAAAACTTAACAACTTACGAAGAGACAAATGTAGATTTGCATGAACAAACTCTTCGTAGTTTGCTTAAAACGATATATTCGTAATCTTAGGGTCAAAGGACTATTGACCTCAGTACGATTGTTAAAAGAATCTATGATGTCTGGTTATGAGGCATTGAGAGTTGGAGACTCTATAGTTCTTCTAGGTATCTTCCGAAGGTACTGAATTGACTAGTGCACTTCTAGAGACAAGATAAGAACAAACCATTTAACCTCTTATGTCTCGAAGTCACTATGTATGAATTGCATCATGCTTACCTTAATCCTGAAATGAGACATGCCATTTCACACCTTAGTATTCTCATTTGAGAAAGTTAGAGTTCGGACTCACTATGTGATTCCGAACAGGGCCTATTGGTGAAGTACTAAGTTGTGAGTATGTCATGAGTAACTTTGTGAAGTTCTCATAGATATGGAATTCATGTACAAGATTGCTGAAATGCAATGTATGTCACCTCATGCTTTGTTCCTTGGAGTGTGAATAAATGAACTGGCCAGTGTCCAAATTGAGTCCTGACTCTTTTGGATGAAACAATGTGACTTGTTAGCTCCTCGTCATATACATTGTTTCTAACTTATTCACAAGCGACAAAGGAGTTGAGGAAATAACATCTAGAAGGGTAAAATGGTAATTTAGTAAATCCCGACTAGCTGATGACATTCATGAAGGGTAGCATAGATAATATTCAGTGGATCCGCTCATTATAATTAGGTGAATTCTTGAGTAGAAAATAAATTCATTTGAACCGAGAGATTTTCAGTGTCAGCTCTTTAGTGGAGTCAGTTGGCATTAAGCTAAACTTGGAAAAGGTTTGTGAACTTTTGAGTCCAAGTGTTTAGCTCAAGCTTTGTTCATTTGGGTCCATGAGGTCACTGTCACGAATCACATCGATAGGAATAGTTAAACTGGAAGCTAAGTCAAAACAAGAACGAAAATAGTTAAAAGGGTATTTTTGTCTTTTGAGACAAAGGATGAAATGAATGTCAATAAATTTTTTGACAAGTTCATTTGATGACTTAATGTCACTCGGCCATGACTTGATCATTGGGCCTTGTGAATTAATTTCATTTCATATGAATTTTATTGAAAATTCTTAATGGGCCTTTTTCATGTTGTCATGAACAAATGGAAAAGCTTCTAGAATGCCTTTCTAGAGTATAATAGGCGCCCACTACCCAAAGAGAAAGAGAGTTCCTTTTGTGCATTAATGTATGAAGATACTTGTCAAAAGAAAAAGAGGAAACAAATTTCCTATTCAAGGCAATGACAATTTTGGCCAAGACAAGTCAATGGAGAAGAAAAATAAAAGAGGAAACAAATCCAAGGTGTCATGAAGGCTTATGTGGCCGTGTGACTTGGATAGGAATGGGAAATAAAGGGTTGCTCATAAAGACTTGGAAAATAAGAGGAAACTACTTCTTTCAAAGGCCAACCCTTCTCCTATAAATAGGACCCTCATTCCCCTCATTTTATTCATTCCACATAAGTTAGAGATTGAGAGCTTCTCTCTCTAGAACTTGTGGTTGGCGAACTCCTCTCTCTCTCTCTTTCTAGTTTATTTTCGATTTTTCTTGTTTTGGCACCTAGGTCCTCACTCGACCTAGTGTTTAGCTCTGCAACTTCAAGACTCGTTCTTAAGTCGTAGTGTTTAAAAGTGCCCACTCACTAATTCCTTTATTTCGAGTGATTTAGTGATAGAAACTTTCGTGGTTGCTCGAGGTGCCGAGGAAAGGAAGAGAGACATGCTGCGAGGGGAGACGAGCGTTGCAACTTTCTAAGAGCTTCTCAAAGATCAAGCTTCAAGAAAGGTTAGTAAACTTCTTAGCTCATATTAGTTTTTAATTACATGTACTTGCACTTGTCTAGGTTAGTAAAAACCATTTTTACTTGTAAAAGAAAATTTTTAAAATTCCGCCGCTTACCGAAGCGTTAATTATTTTCTTAAACCCTAGATCGATTCCAACAAGGGCCGGCTCTGAAACAGCCATGGAGAGAAGGGCCGGCTCTGAAACGGCCGTGGAGGCGAGGGCCAGCTCTGAGCCGGCCATGGAGAGGAGGGTCGGCTCTGAGGTGGTCGTGGAGGCGAGGGCCGGCTCTGAGGTCGCCGTGGAGGCGAGGGCCGGCTCTGAGGCGGCCATGGAGAGGAGGGCCGGCTCTGAGGCGGCCGTGCGCCGGGAGAGTCCCGGGGCGATACCTATTGCGGCCGTCGTCGTCCTACCAGGGCGGGACGGACCGGTAACAATTAGCTTTTATAAAAACAAACTTTTAATTAAACATAATTTTTGAATAATTTGTTTTTTGAAAACTAGCTTTTATAAATATTCATTCAATTTGCTAAAGAAGCATTTTAATTAAATAATAACTTTATTTTTCAAAATAAATATTTACATATCATTTTTTTTAAAATAAAAGGCTCCGTGTGTTGGCCGCCACGCATCATTGCCGCCCTCCTCCGCCGTCCTTGTGTGCAGTGGCCCACAAACCATCGGCGGCGGAGGCCACCATATAAAGGCTCCGTGTGTCCAGTGGTCCCCACACATCCTCGCCGCTCTCCTCCACCATCCCACTTCTCCGTGTGTCCAGTGGACCAAACATCCTCGCCGGAGAAAAGCCACCTGAAAAATCATCTTCCGCCGAAGCGAGGTGGCGCACGATGGCGCCACCCTCTCGTCCACCCTATCCCAGAGTAACACAGTGCCGTGTTTCCATAAGCCTACTCATCCCCGCCATTTTCCTTCAACACTGTCAAAAAAATTATGTCGCACCACCGCCGAAGCACGGCGGCCCATGGTGGCGCCGCCCCTTCCCGTCAAAACTCGCGTCGCCGTGTGTCCCAAGCCCACACATCCCTACCGCGGTTGAGGAATGGCTCGATGAAATGGGCCAGCTGGGCCCGCCATGGCCCAGTCCCTAGCCCACCCAAGGAACCACCCCTCCTAAAGATACAAACGAACATTTGGCCATCTAACACCAGTAAACATCAAAATGGCTGAGGAGGGGTACAAAAAAATTTTCTTGGAAATTTTATTAACCTCTGTAAAGTATTCTGACGCCCTAACCCACTTTCTCCCTTCGCCCCACTGCCGCCGCTCGAGCATGACTCGAGCATTTCTCTCCCGTCCCTGAAGTTCTGACTCGGCCATTAATCGAGTGTGCCTCGAGCATTTCTCACCCGTCGATCGAGCTGTGCCTCGGCCATTGCTCGAGCGCGCCCCAGCATTTCTCGGTCGGCCATCTCTCAGCCATCTCTCGAGGCATGCTCGAGAATTTCCCTCCCGTCGCTCGAGCATGACTCGGCCATCGCTCGATCATGCCAACGATCGAGCGTGCCTCGGCCATCGCTCGAGCATGCCTCGGCCGTCGCTCGAGCATGCCTCGGACGCGCTCGATCATGCTCGAGCATTTCCCTCCCGTCACTCGAGCATGCCTCGGGCGTGCTCGATCATGCTCGAGCATTTCCCTCCCGTCGCTCGATCAAGCTCGAGCATTTCTCTCCCGTCGCTCGAGCATTCATCGAGCGTCGCTCGAGCATTCATCGGCGGCTCTAACGTTTCCTCATGGGCTTTAAACCCATTATTTTACCTCACAAGACTTGCCACCGCCATTGTTCTTAGCCTTTTAGGAAGAACAATCATATTCCAACATATTTTCATCGACGGAAAAGTTTTGGTCGCCGCTCCGCCGCCTGCGGGAGGTCACCGGTGATCGGTCGCGACTTGTCGGGTCAGCGCGATCATAATGCGTCTTTGGGTCCATAGCAAATTATGCTCTTATCATCCGAGTCAACTCTTGGTCAACATTTTCAAGCTCAAGTCGGCCATTGCTCGAGCATGACATGTCACGTCGCTCGAGCATCCATGACCATGACCCAGCCGATCTGTCAAATTTTTTTTTATTTTATTTTCCATCAAGTATAATTTTTTCTAAGATATATGGAGTTAGTTTTGTGAAGAGAACCCATGAGAATATTTTTAAATCAATTTTACAAGCTCCAAAACATGTTCCCGTCGTCCGGTCGGCCATTGCTCGAGCATGACTGGGCCGTCGCTCCATCTTGCCTTGGCCATTGCTCGAGCATGACTCGGCCGGCCCGTCAAAAAAAGTTTTTTTTTTTTTTTTTGAATCTCCATAAAGTATAATGTTTTCTAAGACAAATGGAGTTGGTTTTGTGAAGATAACCAATGGGGATATATTTAAATCAATTTTATAAGCTTCAAAACGTGTTCCCGTCATCCGGTCGGCCATTGCTCGAGCATGACCGGGCCGTCGCTCCATCCTACCTCGGCCATTGCTCGAGCATGACTCGGCCGGCCCGTCAATTTTTTTCTTTTTTTTTGGAATCTCCATCAAGTATAATGCTTTCTAAGATACATGGAGTTTGTTTTGTGAAGAGAAGCCATTAGTCGGCCGTCGCTCGGGCATGACTCGGTCGTGCCCAAGCGTTAAAACCAAGAACCAACCATGGTAAAGCCCGTGCCATGGCGTTGCAACTAAGAACCAACCGTTTAAGCGACCGTGCCTCGCCCATGCAAAGACCGTGCAACTTAGATCCATCCATGCCCGCGCCCGTGCCACGACCACGCCTTAAAGGTTTTAATGGCTTAAAGGCCTTTAAGGGCATCTACGGGTTTTACGCCCTACGCCCGGCCACGGCCACGCCCGTGCCCGCGCCCCGTACCCCGTGACTCTACCCCGTGCCACGGCCATTCCCTCGCCCGTGCCACGGCCACGCCGACACGCACGCTCATGTGGGTCAACTCTCGGTCAATTCTTGGTCAACTCGCTGTACCCTTTCCCAGGAGGTCACCCATCCTTGAGCTACCCCCACGCGAGCACGCTTAACTTTGGAGTTCTTATAAAAAGGCTACGAAAAATCCTATTTATTTAATTGATATATATGGGGTTAATTGTTTTATCCCTCCTCTTAGCCCAAATACTTGACCATTTTCCATGCCACAGCTCATTTTTAATTTTTTTTTTCCGTGACATAGCACATTAAGCTTTGACCCAAGGATACATTTTATTCTGTCTATACCCGTGTACTTAGCAATTATCCATGCCACGACTCATTCTCAATATTCCAAGTACTTGGTGATTTTTTGGCGAACGATCACAAAGTGCTCTCGCGACTTTTTCAGCAAAGTAGTTGGTGATTTGAGATCCTGAGTTCGTGGTCTATCCTCACGAGTACTTGGTGAAGGGTCGGGTATTCACCGTATCATATAAAACCTCAAATTGGCAACCCTCGAGAAAGGGATGAGAAGGGGGAGGGACGAATCGAAGCGACGAAGGGCTGAATCTCAGTGGATCGTGGCAGCAAGGCCAATCTGCCACTTACAATACCCCGTCGCGTACTTAAGTCGTCTGCAAAGGATTCTACCCGCCGCTTGGTAGGAATTGTACTTCAAGGCGGCCAACGCGGCTCTTCCGCCGCGCTAGCTTATCCAACGACACATGCCTTTGGGGACCGAGGCCCCTACTGCGGGTCGGCAAACGAGTGGCGGGCACATGTATCGCTCTAGCCTAGATTCTGACTTAGAGGCGTTCAGTCATAATCCAGCGCACGGTAGCTTCGCGCCACTGGCTTTTCAACCAAGCGCGATAACCAATTGTGCCAATCAACGGTTCCTCTCGTACTAGTTTGAATTACTATTACTACATGGGCATCAGTAGGGTAAGACTAACCTGTCTCACGACGGTCTAAACCCAGCTCACGTTCCCTTTTGGTGGGTGAACAATCCAACACTTGGTGAATTCTGCTTCACAATGATAGGAAGAGCCGACATCGAAGGATCAAAAAGCAATGTCGCTATGAACGCGTGGCTGCCACAAGCCAGTTATCCCTGTCGTAACTTTTTTGACACCTCTAGCTTCAAATTCTGAAGGTCTAAAGGATCGATAGGCCACGCTTTCACGGTTCGTATTCGTACTGGAAATCAGAATCAAATGAGCTTTTACCCTTTGTTCCACATGAGATTTATGTTCTCGTTGAACTCATCTTAGGACACCTACGTTATCTTTTAACAGATGTGCCACCCCAGCCAAACTCCCCACCTGACAATGTCTTCCGCCCGGATCGGCCCGCCGAAGCAGGCCTTGGTTCTAAAAAGAGGGGCAGTGCCCCGCCTCCGATTCACGGAATAAGTAAAATAACATTAAAAGTAGTGGTATTTCAATTTCGCCCGAAAGCTCCCACTTATACTACTGTTGGAATCGATCTAGGCTTTGAGAAAATAACTAACGCTTCGGTAAGCGGCGGAATTTTAAAAATTTTCTTTTACAAGTAAAACAGTTTTTTACTAACCTAGACAAGTGCAAGTACATGTAATTAAAAACCAATATGAGCTAGAAGTTTACTAACCTTTCTTGAAGCTTGAACTTTGAAGAAGCTTGTGGAAAGTTTGCAACGCTCGTCTCCCCTCGCAGCACGTCTCTCTTTCTTTCCTCGGCACCTCGAGCAACCACGAAAGTTTCTATCACTAAATCACTCGAGAAGAAGGAATCAGTGAGTGGGCACTTTTAAACGCTACGACTTAAGAACGAGTCTCGAAGTCGCAGAGCTAAACACTAGGTCGAGTGAGGACCTAGGTGCCAAGACAAGAAAAAATCAAAAATAAAATAGAAAGAGAGAGAGAGAGGATTTCGGCCACAATGTCTAGAGAGAGAGTCTCTCAATCTCTAACTTGTGTGGGATGAATGGAATGAGAGGAATGAGGGTCCTATTTATAGGAGAAGGGTTGGCCTTGGAAGGAAGTAGTTTCCTCTTATTTTCCAAGCCTTTTTGAGCAATCTTTTATTGCCCAAATCCCCTAAATGGGCGCCTACATCAAACACATCCCCAAGGGATTAGTTTCCTCTTTTATTCCATGCCTTGCCTTTGACTTTCTCTTGGCTTGTTTGGCCGAACATCTACTTTCCTCATAGAGGAGATTTGTTTCCTCTTTTTCTTTTGGCAAGTATCTTGATACATTTATGCACAAAATAATCTCTCTTTTCCTTGGGTACTTGGGCGCCTATCCTCATCTAGAAGGAGCTTCTAGAAGCTTCTTCATTTGTTCATAACAATATGAGAAAAGCCCATTAAGAATTTTCAATAATATTCTTATGAAACGAAATTAATTCACAAGGCCCAATTAATCATATTATGGCCGAGTGACATTAAGTCATCAAATGAACTTGTCAAAATTTATTGACATCCATTTCATCCTTATGTCTCAAAAGACAAAAATACCCTTTCGACAATTTTCGTTCTTGAATTGACTTAGCTTCCAGTTTAACTATTCCTATCGATGTGATTCGTGACAGTGACCTCATGGACCCAAATGAACAAAGCTTGAGCTAAAAACTTGGACTCAAAAGTTCACAAACCTTTTCCAAGTTTAGCTTAATGCCAACTGACTCCACTAAAGAGCTGACACTGAAAATCTCTCGGTTCATATGAATTTGTTTTCTACTCAAGAATTCGACCTAATTATGATGAGCGGATCCATTGAATATTATCTATGTTTACCCTTCATGAATGTCATCAGCTAGTCGGGATTTACTAAATTACCATTTTACCCTTCTAGCTGTTATTTCCTCAACTCCTTTGTCGCTTGTGAATAAGTTAGAAACAATGTATTGACGAGGAGCTAACAAGTCACATTGTTTCATCCAAAAGAGTCAGAACTCAATTTGGACACTGACCAGTTCATTTATTCACACTCCAAGGAACAAAGCATGAGGTGACATACATTGCATTTCAGCAATCTTGTACATGAATTCGATATCTATGAGAACTTCACAAAGTTACTCATGACAGACTCACAACTTAGTACTTCACCAATAGGCCTTGTTCGGAATCACATAGTGAGTCCGAACTTTGACTTTCTCAAATGAGAATACTAAGGTGTGAAATGGCATGTCTCATTTCAGGATTAAGGTAAGCATGATGCAATTCATACATAGTGACTTCGAGACATAAGAGGTTAAATGGTTTGTTCTTATATTGTCTCTAGAAGTGCACTGGTCAATTCAGTACCTTCGGAAGATACCTAGAAGAACTATAGAGTCCCCAACTCTCAATGCCTCATAACCAGACATCATAGATTCTTCTAACAATCATACTGAGGTCAATAGTCCTTTGACCCTAAGATTGCGAATATATCGTTTTAAGCAAACTACGAAGAGTTTGTTCATGCAAATCTACATTTGTCTCTTCGTAAGTTGTTAAGTTTGTTTATGGACTAAAAGACTAAGGTTTTATCATAAAGCTTCAAACAAAGAAAGAATGAATGAACGTTTCAACTTTATTAATGAATAGATAGGCAATTACAAGCAAGAGTCTTCATAAGACTTTATTACATCAAATGTACAAAATAAAGACTACAACTCTTCTTGTGGGCACCATTGACAACAAACTCCCACTTGACTCAAAGAAGGTGTGTGTAGTCCTTCATGCCTAATCCCTCACGATGTTGGTCGAAGACCTTGTTCGCTAGGGCCTTGGTGAATGGATCTGCGAGGTTGTCCACCGTTGAGATCTTCTTCACTTCCACGTCTCCGCGCTGCACGATCTCTCGAATCAAATGGTATTTCCTCTCAATATGCTTAGAGCGCTTATGGCTTCTAGGTTCCTTTGAGTTAGCGACAGCCCCACTATTATCACAATAAAGGGTCATTGGCTCGTCGACGTTTGGAACAATTTCCAAATACTTAAGGAATTTTCTAAGCCATACAGCCTCTTTGGATGCTTCACAAGCAGCCACATATTCTGCTTCCATTGTGGAGTCAGCAATGCAAGATTGCTTAATACTTCTCCACACAACAGCTCCACCATTAAGGATGAACACAGATCCCGAAGTGGATTTCCTGGAATCCTTATCCGCTTGAAAATCGGAGTCGGTATATCCCGTCATAGTCAGGTCAGTACCTGAGTATGTAAGCATCAAGTTCCTAGTTCTTCGAAGATACTTAAGAACATGCTTAACAGCTATCCAGTGCTCGGGTCCAGGGTTGGATTGGAAACGGCTAACTACGCCAACGGCGAAACAGATGTCAGGTCTAGTGCAAAGCATGGTATACATGAGGCTTCCTACGGCAGAGGCGTAAGGAATTTTCCTCATGTCTTGAATCTCTTGTGCAGTCTTGGGAGACTGGTCCTTAGAGAGTGAAACTCCATGCCTAAAGGGTGTTTGACCCCTCTTGCAGTCTTGCATCGAGAAGCGATCCATCACCTTATCAATATAAGATGCTTGAGAGAGCGACAGGGTCCGGTTTTTCCTATCTCGAAAGATTAGGATTCCCATAATGTACGCGGCTTCTCCTAGATCCTTCATATCGAATTGCTTTGCTAGCCAGACCTTAACCTCAGATAACTTACCCACGTCATTACCAATGAGTAGTATATCATCGACATATAGTACCAGAAACACAACTTTGCCTTCGTGTATTAGCTTGTAAACACAAGGCTCATCTATTGACTGTTCAAAGCCGAAGCTCTTTACAGTTTCATCGAATCTAATATTCCATGACCTAGATGCTTGCTTTAGTCCATAAATGGATTTAAGCAACTCACAAACCTTGGTCTCTTGACCTTTATCCACGAAACCGTCTGGTTGAGCCATGTAAATGCGCTCGTCAAGATTGCCATTCAGAAAGGCTGTCTTGACATCCATTTGCCAGATCTCATAGTCGAGAGCTGCAGCTATGGATAGGAGTATGCGGATGGATTTAAGCATCGCGACTGGCGAGAAGGTTTCTTCATAGTCAATCCCTTCTTGTTGGGTATAACCCTTCGCCACAAGTCGTGCTTTGAACGTCTCGACGTTCCCATCAGGACCCCTTTTCTTCTTGTATATCCACTTACACCCTACGGGTTTAATCCCTTCAGGAAGGTCTACAAGTTTCCAGACTTTGTTGACATACATCGAGTGCATTTCAACTTTCATGGCGTCAAGCCAAAGGTTTGATTCAGAACAAGCCATCGCTTGGCTATAGGAAACAGGGTCATCCATGTCGGAGACGGCTACAAGAGAGTCTCCATAAGACATGTACCTGTCAGGCTTTTGAGTAGCCCTCCCACTACGTCTAAGTACTACTTGACGAGGTTCTGATGAGTTAGGTTGTGTTTCAGTTGGGGTAAGAACAGTTCTTACAGATGAGGTAGAAGCTTCCTCACCCAACTTTTCTTCAAGCACAATTTTGCTTCTAGGTTTTGCATCCTTCATAAAGTCCTCCTCGAGGAAACGAGCATTTGTGCTAACGAAAGTCTTATCGTCCTCGGGACTATAGAAAATGAAACCTTTGGTTTCCTTTGGATATCCCACAAACAGGCACAATTCTGACCTACTAGCCAACTTGCTAGTCTTTTGCCTCAGCACGTGTGCAGGGCGACCCCAAATTCGGATGCGGCCAAGATTCACTTTACGGCCAGTCCATCGTTCATAAGGAGTACCAGGAACCGTCTTGGACGGAACTTGGTTCAGAATGTAGGCGGCTGTTTCGAGGGCATATCCCCAAAAGGAAAGCGGGAGTGATGAGTAACTCATCATCGATCTAACCATCTCCATAAGAGTTCGGTTTCTTCTCTCTGACACTCCGTTTTGTTGAGGTGTGCCAGGTGCGGTAAGCTGAGAAGCGATACCTTCTTCTTTAAGAAAGTCATCGAACTCTCCAGACATATACTCACCACCTCGATCAGATCGAAGGGTTTTGATCACTTTGCTAGTTTGCTTTTCCACTAAAGCCCTAAAGACCTTAAATACGTTAAAGGTCTCGGATTTGTGTTTAAGCAAATAGACAAACCCATATCTTGAGTAATCATCAGTGAAGGTAACGAAGTATTCGTATCCTCCACGTGCCTTTTGGCTGAGCGGACCACATACATCAGAATGTATTAGTTCCAGCAACTCAGTGGCCCTTCGACCCTTATCGGAGAAAGGTCGCTTAGTCATTTTTCCTTCTATGCAGGATTCACAAGTAGGTAGTGAACCTATTGCAGAGGCTTGGAGTGGACCATCCATCACAAGTCTCTTAATCCTATTTAGACTGATATGACCAAGTCTCAAGTGCCATAGGTATGTTGATTTTGTTAGATCGGAGGATTCAGAAAGTTTGATCCTCTTTGGCTCCCTAATTAGATCGTTATCTATTTCGGTGTCTAAAAGAGAAGGTTTAGTGGGATAGATGTAGAAAAGAGCATTCTTCATACATGCATTAGTGACAAAAGAATTATCAGGAAACGAAATACGAATTCCATTCTTAATGAACTTTAAACAATAATCTTGCTCACGAAGACGAGCAACGGATATTAAGTTCTTCCCAAAGGTAGGAACAAAATAAAAATTATTCAAGTTTAAAGTGCGGTCTTCAAAAGACAGCGTCACGGATCCCACAGCCTTTGTAGACACCAGGCTCCCATCACCCCATTTGAAACAGAACTCGCCTTCCTCTAAGCTCTTGGTTTTCTTGAAACCATTCAAGGAACAACAAATATGGTTAGTAGCAGCGGAGTCAAGAATCCACGTTGATACATTATCAGCTACTAAGCATGCTTCGGTAACTAGTACAATACTATGTTCCTTTGCTTTGAGATAGGCGGGACAATTCTTTTTATCGGCCTTGTAAGGTCTCTTCACAGTTCCAGAGGCGGAGGCTTTTTGCTCAGTAGCATGTGCCTCTCCTTGATTCATCTTTCTCTTAGTGAGACCTACAGCAGTGTGAAGTTCCTCCATAAGCTTGGTAACAGTGTACTCTAGCTTGTTAATGGAGTAGTTCATCATGGAGGTATCAAGAGATGCGGGGAGAGTTTCTAAGATCACATCTATGACATTCTTCCCATCAATCTCAGATCCTAGAATTTCCATTTTACTCAGATGACTAATGATCAATATCATAAAGTCTCCAACAGGAGTCCTAGCCTTCATGCGACAGTTCATAAACTGTCGGACTGCTTGTTGCCTCGTTTGACGCATTTGCCCTCCAAACATCTCAAGGAGATTGTAGAGCATGTCAGCGGCAGTCTCGATGTCACGATGTTGCTCTTTCAGCATATTGTTCATAGATGCCAAGATATAGCACCTCACAATCTCATCGGATCGAAGCCAGGCCGCTAAGGCGTCATTGTCCTCTTGAGTTGAATCATCATTCGTCAGAGGAGGACACGGGGTGGTGAGTACCCATTTGTGCTTGTTAACGGTAGGTATTATGTCGAGGTTACGTTTCGAATCAACGTAGTTTTCGTTTTCGAGTTTATTCGAGGAAAGAAAGATTGAGAGATGTTTGAGAGACATATTGCCTATAAGTTGAAACAAGTTTATGATTAGTCTTTGGTTTAGGATTTAAGTTTTATTAAGACTTTTGTAAAATCCAAAGGTGTTATAAACCAAACGATAATTTACTCCCTCAAGAGAAGGCCGCAAAAAATCTCCTTTTATAAGTAAATGACACATCATTAATGCTAAGCCAAGATGTCAATACATCTATTTTGACTAGCCACCTTGTAAATTGGTTTGATCACTCACATCCTTTCGCAGAGCCTCAAGGGAGGATACTAGGGATTGAGCCTAAGTGTGCAACCAACCACTTAGTCCAAAAGATCAGCTTTGAAAAACAATCCACCAAGGGGAGGCCTTGCCATCATTGCATCACTCTTGGACGTAGCTCATTGAGCAATGATCGAAGCAATAACGCCTTGGAGTACTCACATTTAAGTGAGGGTCGCAAGAGCGGCTCTTAGTCCCACGTTATTGCATCTTTCATTAGTGTTGGGGATCGTGGGTTACAAACAACAAGTATAACCCTCCCACTTAGTTTTTGGAGTTGGTTCATCGACTCTTATAAGTTCGGAAACAAATTTCCTAGTTAGAGAGCGACAGAGCGGACAACTAGAAGAGAATCCTAGATCGACATGTTCAGAGCAGTATTAGTGCATAAAGGCACAAGGTACATACTCGATCTTTTCCTATTTTCTATTTCGGGAAAGTGCGTGAGGGAAGTGTGAACTTCAACTCACTCGAACACTTGAAAGTTTGAGATTACACATCCTTTTATTTTTCGGCTTGTCTACAAGGAGACCTCCCACTCAAAATTTCAAGAGCATATAGATTTTGAACATATGTGATATAGATATAGTTTTGAAAACATTTTGAAAACTTATTTGATTTGGATGACAAAATATTTTCAAGTTTGAAAGTGAAAACGGTTTTTCAAAATTCAAACTAATTTTGTAAAAATTCAATTTCAATTAATCTTTCAAAAATCAAAACTTTTAATCTTACACATCATGTTTATAATCATATGAAAAACATTTTTGCTCAAGAAAGTTTTCTCATTAGAGTTCTATAACTCATGGTAGTGGGGTTTGAAAATCCGGATTTCTAAAAAACTGGAGTTTCAGACAGCCGCGCACCTCGGAGTAAAATCGCCATATCTGGCGGCTCCAATGTCCTTTTCAGCCGAAACCGGTGGCATTGGATAGAGGACAGACAGAGCTTTAAGTTGATTCATGAATCATTAAATTTAGATTTCTGAGCAGAGAGTTATGCCACTTTTAATGTGTGTTTACTCCAGCTCAAAAAAGAAATAAATTAAAACTTTGGTCCTTTTTAGGTGCGAAAAAGAATCAAGTGTAACGGAACGTTTTAAGATGTTGTTTAAAGCTTTTATATGTGTTTTATTAGCAGGGTAATAACATAGAATAAAAGAAATAACAACATGCATAAAACGATTCAAGTAAAAAAAAAGAAACTAGCAAGATATCAAAACTAGTCACAAAATTTTACTCGAAATTTCTCAAACCTTTAAAACACGTTTTTCAATATAAAAAATTAAAAACTTTTAGAACTGATTCTAATGTGTTTTAAAACCATCCCAAACTCATAGAAAATCAACATGCTTTTTAATTTAAAGACATGAGCAATAAATTAAAAAAAAATCTAAGATAACAATTCTAACTTGTCACAAAATTAGTAAACTTTCGAAAACGATTTTCAAGCTCATAATTTTAAAAACATGTACATGCTAATCTTTGACCATAGCTCTGATACCATTTGTTGGAATCGATCTAGGGTTTGAGAAAATAATTAACGCTTCGGTAAGCGGCGGAATTTTAAAAATTTTCTTTTACAAGTAAAACAGTTTTTACTAACCTAGACAAGTGCAAGTACATGTAATTAAAAACCAATATGAGCTAGAAGTTTACTAACCTTTCTTGAAGCTTGAACTTTGAAGAAGCTTGTGGAAAGTTTGCAACGCTCGTCTCCCCTCGCAGCACGTCTCTCTTTCTTTCCTCGGCACCTCGAGCAACCACGAAAGTTTCTATCACTAAATCACTCGAAAAGAAGGAATCAGTGAGTGGGCACTTTTAAACACTACGACTTAAGAACGAGTCTCGAAGTCGCAGAGCTAAACGCTAGGTCGAGTGAGGACCTAGGTGCCAAAACAAGAAAAATCGAAAATAAAATAGAAAGAGAGAGAGAGAGGATTTCGGCCACCACAAGGTCTAGAGAGAGAAGCTCTCAATCTCTAACTTATGTGGAATGAATAAAATGAGGGGAATGAGGGTCCTATTTATAGGAGAAGGGTTGGCCTTGGAAAGAAGTAGTTTCCTCTTATTTTCCAAGCCTTTATGAGCAACCCTTTATTTCCCATTCCTATCCAAGTCACACGGCCACATAAGCCTTCATGACACCTTGGATTTGTTTCCTCTTTTATTTTTCTTCTCCCTTGACTTGTCTTGGTCGAAATTCCCATTGCCTTGAATAGGAAATTTGTTTCCTCTTTTTCTTTTGGCAAGTATCTTCATACATTAATGCACAAAAGGAACTCTCTTTCTCTTTGGGTAGTGGGCGCCTATTATGCTTTAGAAAGGCCTTCTAGAAGCTTTTCCATTTGTTCATGACAACATGAAAAAGGCCCATTAAGAATTTTCAATAAAATTCTTATGAAATGAAATTAATTCACAAGGCCCAATGATCAAGTCATGGCCGAGTGACATTAAGTCATCAAATGAACTTGTCAAAAAATTTATTGACATTCATTTTATCCTTTGTCTCAAAAGACAAAAATACCCTTTTAACTATTTTCGTTCTTGTTTTGACTTAGCTTCCAGTTTAACTATTCCTATCGATGTGATTCGTGACAGTGACCTCATGGACCCAAATGAACAAAGCTTGAGCTAAACACTTGGACTCAAAAGTTCACAAACCTTTTCCAAGTTTAGCTTAATGCCAACTGACTCCACTAAAGAGCTGACACTGAAAATCTCTCGGTTCAAATGAATTTATTTTCTACTCAAGAATTCGACCTAATTATGATGAGCGGATCCACTGAATATTATCTATGCTACCCTTCATGAATGTCATCAGCTAGTCGGGATTTACTAAATTACCATTTTACCCTTCTAGCTGTTATTTCCTCAACTCCTTTGTCGCTTGTGAATAAGTTAGAAACAATGTATTGACGAGGAGCTAACAAGTCACATTGTTTCATCCAAAAGAGTCAGGACTCAATTTGGACACTGGCCAGTTCATTTATTCACACTCCAAGGAACAAAGCATGAGGTGACATACATTGCATTTCAGCAATCTTGTACATGAATTCCATATCTATGAGAACTTCACAAAGTTACTCATGACATACTCACAACTTAGTATTTCACCAATAGGCCCTGTTCGGAATGACATAGTGAGTCCGAACTCTGACTTTCTCAAATGAGAATACTAAGGTGTGAAATGGCATGTCTCATTTCAGGATTAAGGTAAGCATGATGCAATTCATACATAGTGACTTCGAGACATAAGAGGTTAAATGGTTTGTTCTTATATTGTCTCTAGAAGTGCACTGGTCAATTCAGTACCTTCGGAAGATACCTAGAAGGACTATAGAGTCCCCAACTCTCAATGCCTCATAACCAGACATCATAGATTCTTATAACAATCATACTGAGGTCAATAGTCCTTTGACCCTAAGATTGCGAATATATCGTTTTAAGCAAACTACGAAGAGTTTGTTCATGCAAATCTACATTTGTCTCTTCGTAAGTTGTTAGGTTTGTTTATGGACTAAAAGACCAGGCTTTTATCATAAAGCTTCAGACAAGGAAGATTGAATGAACGTTTCAACTTTTTATTAATGAATAAGCAATTACAAGCAAGAGTCTTCGTAAGACTATATGACATCAAATGTACATAAATAGACACTACTACTCTTCTTGTGGGCACCATTGACAACACTTGCGACCCTCACTTAAATGGCAGTACTCCAAGGCGTTATTGCTTCGATCATTGCTCAATGAGCTACGTCCGAGAGTGAGACAATGATGGCAAGGCCTCCCCTTGGGGGATTGTTTTTCAAAGTTGACCTTTTGGACTAAGTGGTTGGTTGCACACTTAGGCTCAATCCCTAGTAATCCTCCCTTGAGGCTCTGCGAAAGGATGTGAGTGATCAAACCAATTTAAAAGGTGGCTAGTCAAAATTGATGTATTGACATCTTGGCTTAGCATTAATGATGTGTCATTTACTTATAAAAGGAGATTTTTTGCGGCCTTCTCTTGAGGGAGTAAATTATCGTTTGGTTTATAACACCTTTGGATTTTATAAAAGTCTTAATAAAACTTAAATCTTAAACCAAAGACTAATCGTAAACTTGTTTCAACTTTTATAGGCAATATGTCTCTCAACCCTGTCTCAACCATTCTTTCCTCTAATAAACTCAAAGGCGACAATTACGTCGACTGGAAACGTAACCTTGACATAGTCCTTACTGTCGACAAGCACAAATGGGTTCTCACCACCCCATGTCCTCAAACGAATGATGATTCGACGCAAGAGGAGAAAGACGCCCTGGCGGCCTGGCTTCGATCCGATGAGATTGCGAGATGCTATATTTTGGCATCGATGAACAATGTGTTGCAACAACAACATCGTGATTACGAAACTGACACCGATATGCTCTACAATCTCCATGAGATGTTTGGAGGGCAAGGACGTCAAGCTAGGCAACAAGCGGTCCGACAATTCATGAACTGTCGTATGAAGGTTGGAACTCCTGTTAGAGATCATATGATGCTGATCATTAGCTATCTCAACGAGATGGAGATCCTTGGATCTGAGATTGATGGGGAGACTTAAATAGATATGATCTTGGAAACTCTCCCCGAAACCTTTGATACCTTCAAGTTGAATTATTCCATGAACAAGCTAGAGTACACTGTTACCGAGCTCATGAAGGAACTTCAAACCGCTGAGGCACTCACTAAGAAAAAGAGGGCTCAAGGAGAAGTACATGCTACTGCCTCCACCTCTGGATCTAAGAAGAGACCTCGCAATGCCGAGAAGAAGAACCAACCTAAGGTTCAAACGAAGAAGAAGGCGCCAAAGGCTCCGAAGGTGGACAAGTCTAAAGACAAGTGCCACCACTGCAATGAGCCTGGTCACTGGCGTAGGAACTGTCCCGCCTACCTCAAAACCAAAGTAAAAGGTATTGTACTTATTACTGAATCTTGTTTAGTAGCTGATAATGTATCATCGTGGATTATTGACTCCGCTGCTACTAACCATATTTGCTGCTCCTTGACTGGTTTTAGGAAAACCAAAAGCTTAGAGGATGGCGACTTCTGCTTCAAATGGGGTGATGGGAGCGTGGTGTCTGCGAAGGCTGTGGGATTCGTGACGCTATCTTTTGAAGATCGAAATTTAAATTTGAATAATGTTTATTATGTTCCTTCCTTTGGGAAAAACCTAATATCTGTTGCTCAACTTTTCGAGCAAAATTATTGTTTAAAGTTTATAAAGAATGGAATTCGTATTTCTTTTTCTAATTCTTTTGTCGCTGATGCATGTATGAAGAATGGTCTTTTTTACATCTATCCTACTCAACCTTCTCTTTTAGACACCGAAATAGATAACGATCTAATTAGGGAGCCAAAGAGGATCAAACTTTCTGAATCCTCCGATCTAACAAAATCAACATACCTCTGGCACTTGAGACTTGGTCATATCAGTCTAGATAGGATTAAGAGACTTGTGAGGGACAGTCTACTCCAACACTCTGCAATACGTTCACTACCTACTTGTGAATCCTGCATAGAAGCAAAAATGACTAAGCGACCTTTCTCCGATAAGGGTCGAAGAGCCACTGAGTTGCTGGAACTAGTACATTTTGATGTATGTGGTCCGCTCAACCAACAGGCACGTGGAGGATACGAATACTTCGTTACCTTCACCGATGATTACTCTCGATATGGGTTTGTCTATTTGCTCAAACACAAATCCGAGACCTTTAACGTATTTAAGGTCTTTAGGGCTTTAGTGGAAAAGCAAACTGGCAAAGTGATCAAAACCCTTCGATCTGATCGAGGTGGTGAGTATATGTCTGAAGACTTCGATGACTTTCTTAAAGAAGAAGGTATCGCTTCTCAGCTTACCGCACCTGGCACGCCTCAACAAAACGGAGTGTCAGAGAGAAGAAACCGAACTCTTATGGAGATGGTTAGATCAATGATGAGTTACTCATCACTCCCTCTTTCCTTTTGGGGATATGCCCTTGAAACAGCCGCCTATATTCTGAACCAAGTTCCGTCCAAAACGGTTCCTGGTACTCCTTATGAACGATGGACTGGCCGTAAAGTGAATCTTGGCCGCATCCGAATTTGGGGTTGCCTTGCACACGTGCTAAGGCAAAAGACTAGCAAGTTGGCTAGTAGGTCAGAATTGTGCCTGTTTGTGGGATATCCAAAGGAAAGCAAAGGTTTTACTTTCTATAGTCCCGAGGACGATAAGACTTTCGTTAGCACGAATGCTCGTTTCCTTGAGGAGGACTTTATGAAGGATGCAAAACCAAGAAGCAAAATCGTGCTTGAAGAAAAGTTGGGTGAGGAAGCTTCTACCTCATCTGTAAGAACTGTTCTTACCCCAACTGAAACACAACCTAACTCATCAGAATCTCGTCAAGTAGTACTTAGGCGTAGTGGGAGGGCTACTCAAAAGCCTGACAGGTACATGTCTTATGGAGACTCTCTTGTAGCCGTCTCTGACATGGATGATCCTGTTTCCTATAGCCAAGCGATGGCTTGTTCTGAATCAAACCTTTGGCTTGACGCCATGAAAGTTGAAATGCACTCGATGTATGTCAACAAAGTCTGGAAACTTGTAGACCTTCCTAAAGGGATTAAACCCGTAGGGTGTAAGTGGATATACAAGAAGAAAATGGGTCCTGATGGGAACGTCGAGACGTTCAAAGCACGACTTGTGGCGAAGGGTTATACCCAACAAGAAGGGATTGACTATGAAGAAACCTTCTCGCGACTCGCGATGCTTAAATCCATCCGCATACTCCTATCCATAGCTGCAGCTCTCGACTATGAGATCTGGCAAATGGATGTCAAGAAAGCCTTTCTGAATGGCAATCTTGACGAGCGCATTTACATGGCTCAACCAGACGGGTTCGTGGAAGAAGGTCAAGAGACCAAGGTTTGTGAGTTGCTTAAGTCCATTTATGGATTAAAGCAAGCATCTAGGTCATGGAATATTAGATTCGATGAAACTGTAAAAAGCTTTGGCTTTGAACAGTCAATAGATGAGCCTTGTGTTTACAAGTTAATACACGAAGGCAAAGTTGTGTTTCTAGTACTATATGTCGATGATATACTACTCATTGGTAATGACGTGGGTAAGTTATCTAAGGTGAAGGTCTGGCTGGCAAAGCAATTCGATATGAAGGATCTAGGAGAAGCCGCGTACATTCTGGGGATCCAAATCTTTCGAGATAGGAAAAACCGGACCCTGTCGCTCTCTCAAGCATCTTATATTGGTAAGGTAATGGATCGCTTCTCGATGCAAGACTCCAAGAAGGGCCAAACACCCTTTAGGCATGGAGTTTCACTCTCTAAGGACCAGTCTCCCAAGACTGCACAAGAGATTGAAGACATGAGGAAAATTCCTTACGCCTCTGCCGTAGGAAGCCTCATGTATGCTATGCTTTGTACTAGACCTGATATATGTTTCGCCGTTGGCGTAGTTAGCCGTTTCCAATCGAACCCTGGACCCGAGCACTGGATTGCTGTTAAGCATGTTTGTTGTCGTTGATTTTTGGACAACTATTTAGGAGCCCAGAGTGGTTAGACCCAAGGCTGGACCAAGTGGTCTCACTCCGGCTCGAGCGTGTCGGACTTGGTGTCCCAAGTCGTCCCTTAGCTGTGGATGAAGCTCACCTTGTCTCGATACCTGAAAAGCAAGAAAGAGATTGTGAACTACAAAGGGGAAACAGGGGGGGTGCCCCTGTTTACCTCTCCGACGCTCAACATTAGTGGAATTGAGGTGGAGTATAGAGGTTTTAGGGGTGTTTAGAGGCCGAGACTTGAGAGAAATGAGCGAGGTATGAGTTCGACAGCGTATCAGTACTCAAGAATGGATTACCTGGACTAGGGGAGCGGCCCCTGTATTTATAGGCAGCAAAGGGGTGGTTAGAAGACCCCTTGGCCGAGTGAGCAAGGTTGGGTCGGCCATTGGCCGGCTGAAGGGTTGGCTCGGCCAATGGCCGAGTGAGGAGCCTTGGCCGGATGAAGGTTCACTCGGCCATTGGCCGAGTGAACTGCTAGAAGGTTCACTCGGCCAATGGCCGAGTGAACTGCACGGCCGGCTGAAGGATTCACTCGGCCATTGGCCGAGTGAACTGCTGGAAGGTTCACTCGGCCAATGGCCGAGTGAACTGCATGGCCGGCTGAAGGGTTCACTCGGCCATTGGCCGAGTGAACTGCTGGAAGGTTCACTCGGCCAATGGCCATGTGATCTGCATGGCCGGCTGAAGGGTTCACTCGGCCATTGGCCGAGTGAACTGCTGGAAGGTTCACTCGGCCAATGGCCAAGTGAACTGCATGGCCGGCTGAAGGGTTCACTCGGCCATTGGCCGAGTGAACTACTGGAAGGTTCACTCGGCCAATGGCCGAGTGAACTGCCTTGGTGGCTGGAGGGTTCACTCGGCCATTGGCCGAGTGAACTGTTGGAAGGTTCACTCGGCCAATGGCCGAGTGAACTACCTTGGTGGCTGGAGGGTTCACTCGGCTATTGGCCGAGTGAACTGCCCAATGGCCGAGTGAGCCATTGACCCAGCCAATGGCCGAGTGAGTCATTGACTCCGCCCATGGCTGGGCAAGGCATTTGACTTGGCCATTGGTTTGGGCCGGCCCCTGGTTGTGTCAGGGTTTCGCCGCCCAAGACCTCGGACCAGCCACGTAGGTCGAAGAGATGCCTTTGTTCCCGTTCGCCCTAGACGGGCCGACAACATTAGCCCCCCGAGTTTCCGGTCGAGCGTAGGTCGAGTGGAAACTCAAAATGTACGCTTTTATGCGGATGCGGGATGAATGCTCTCGGGTTTGCGTTACGGGGAACGGCCTTTGTGCGTCGCGAGGGACAGGCCCTGGTGCGTCACGAGGGATGGCTTTTACGCGCCACGAGGGACGGCTTTTGTGCGTCACGAGGGACGGCTTTTGTGCGTCACGAGGGACGGCTTTTGTTGCGTGTGGCTTATTTTTTCGACTTACCGACGAAGGCATAATCGATTTGCACGTCTTTGTTGTGCGCGGCTTATTTTCTCGACCTACCAGTGAAGGCGTGATCGATTAGCACGACTTGGGCCTCGGGGGGCCTCGGTGTCACGTTTGCGTGACTGGGTTTTCCGTGGACACTGGCCAGACCAGATACGCCCTACCGGACGCAAGCCTTGAACCCATTTGTAACTCGTTGCCCATCGGCTCACGAGCTGGGCGGCGAGCGCGATGCCACATTTGTGTGGCAAGGTTTCCCGTGGACGCTGGCTAGACCAGATACGCCCAGCGGACGCAAACCTTGAACCCATTTGGAACTCGTTGCCTATCGGCCCACGAGCTGGGCGGGGAGCGCGATGCCACATTTGTGTGGCGAGGTTTCCCGTGGACGCTGGCTAGACCAGATACGCCCAGCGGACGCAGACCTTGAACCCATTTGTAACTCGTTGCCTATCGGCCCACGAGCTGGGCGACGAGCGCAATGCCACATTTGTGTGGCGAGGTTTCCCGTGGGCGCTGGCTAGACCAGATACGCCCAGCGGACGCAGACCTTGAACCCATTTGTAACTCGTTGCCTATCGTCCCACAAGCTGGGCGGCGAGCGTAATGCCACATTTGTGTGGCGAGATTTCCCGTGGACGCTGGCTAGACCAGATACGCCCAGCGGACGCAGACCTTTAACCCATTTGTAACTCGTTGCCTATCGGCCCACGAGCTGGGCGGCGAGCGCAATGCCACATTTGTGTGGCGAGGTTTCCCGTGGGCGCTGGCTAGACCAGATACGCCCAACGGACGCAGACCTTGAACCCATTTGTAACTCGTTGCCTATCGGCCCACGAGCTGGGCGGCGAGCGCGATGCCACTTTTGTGTGGCGAGGTTTCCCGTGGACGCTGGCTAGACCAGATACGTCCAGCGGACGCAGACCTTGAACCCATTTGTAACTCGTTGCCTATCGGCCCACGAGCTAGGTGGCGAGCGCAATGCCACATTTGTGTGGCGAGGTTTCCCATGGACGCTGGCTAGACCAGATATGCCCAGCGGACGCAGACCTTGAACCCATTTGTAACTCCTTGCCTATCGGCCCACGAGCTGGGCGGCGAGCGCGATGCCACCTTTGTGTGGCGAGGTTTCCCGTGGACGCCGGCTAGACCAGATATGCCCAGCGGACGCAGACCTTGAACCCATTTGTAACTCGTTGCCTATCGGCCCACGAGCTGGGCGGCGAGCGCGGACTTGAGACTCAACTCGAGGAGTCATGTAGAGCCTGCACGAGGAATAGTTAGCTTATTTGTGGACTTGGGACTCAACTCGAGGGCTCTCGTAGAGCCTGCACGAGGAGTGGTTAGTTGGCTTGTGGACTCGGGACTCAACTTGAGGGCTCTTATAGAGCCTGCACGAGGAGTTTCGTGAAGAGTCGGTGCGAGGAGCATCGGTCGACTCGCGGACTCGTAGCTCGACTCGAGGAATGAATTCATCTCGAGGAGACATGTGAAGAGTCGGCACGAGGAGTATCAGTCGACTCGTGGACTCGAACTCGACTCGAGGACTCACATAAAGCCTGCACGAGGAGTTTCGTGAAGAGTTGGCGCGAGGAGCATCGGTCGACTCGCGGACTCGTAGCTTGACTCGAGGAATGAATTCATCTCGAGGAGACATGTGAAGAGTCGGCACGAGGAGTATCAGTCGACTCGTGGACTCGAACTCGACTCGAGGAATGAACGCATCTCGAGGAGACATGTGGAGTCGCCACGAGGAGTAGCTTGTCGACTCGTGGACTCGAACTCGACTCGAGGACTCACATAGAGCCTGCACGAGGGGTATCAGTCGACTCGTGGGCTCGAACTCGACTCGAGGAATGAACGCATCTCGAGGAGACATGTGGAGAGTTGGCACGAGGAGTTTCAGTCGACTCGTGGACTCGAACTCGACTCGAGGAATGAACGCATCTCGAGGAGACATGTGGAGTCGCCACGAGGAGTAGCTTGTCGACTCGTGGACTCGAACTCGACTCGAGGACTCACATAGAGCCTGCACGAGGGGTATCAGTCGACTCGTGGGCTCGAACTCGACTCGAGGAATGAACGCATCTCGAGGAGACATGTGGAGAGTCGGCACGAGGAGTATCAGTCGACTCGCGGACTCGAACTCGACTCGAGGACTCACGTAGAGCCTGCACGAGGAGTTTCCTAAAGAACCGGCACGAGGAGTAATGGTCGACTCGTGGATTCGAACTCAACTCGAGGAATGAACGCATCTCGAGGAGACATGTGAAGAGTCGGCACGAGGAGTATCAGTCGACTCGCGGACTCGAACTCGACTCGAGGACTCACATAGAGCCTGCACGAAGAGTTTCGTGAAGAATCGGCACGAGGAGTATCGGTCGACTCGTGGATTCGAGGCTCGACTCGAGGAATGAACGCATCTCTAGGAGACATGTGATGAGTCGGCACGAGGAGTATCAGTCGACTCGTGGACTCGAACTCGACTCGAGGACTCACGTAGAGCCTGCACGAGGAGTTTCATGAAGAATCGGCAGGAGGAGTATCGGTCGACTCGTGGATTCGAACTTGACTCGAGGAATGAACGCATCTCGAGGAGTTATGTGAGAAGTCTTTCTTTCGGACTTCCGGCCTAACCATCGGCCCCTTGAGACTTTATTATTATATATTTTTTTTGAGTTGTTGTTGAGTTGTTTTTTATTGAGCATTGATCCCTGTTAGCCCCCCGAGTTTCTTGCGTTTGTGAGACGAAGGCCAAGAAACTCCTGTGTTGGAGGTTTACAATAGTGCGTGTTACATTTTTTCATGTGTGAAATAACTCTTTATTGCAATAAAGGGGGTTGTTACAGGTAGTCATGGCACTTGGCCTTCTTTTGAGAAAAAAGAAAATTACATTTTTGAAATAAAAGCAATCACGAGGTCGATCGAGCTCGGTCGTGAGTTTAAGGGTCGGAGTAACGACACTCATGGCTTGCTAGCAGACGCGAGGAATTCCTTGAAGTCCCCATCTCGAATTAGGGAATCAATTCGCTTCTTAAGCTGGTTGCATTCGATTGTCGCGTGCCCGTGATCTCTGTGGTATTCGCAGAACCTACTTCGATCTCGCTTCGCGGGGTCCTTTGTGCGTGGGGCGGGGCTTCCCAGCTCATCGCGGGGTAAGCTCAGGATCCGGTCGGGCATTGTGTTGAGCGGGACGAAGGATCGCTTCGGGGCTGGAGAAGGGTGGTCGTTAGGGACTTGATCCTTCCGGCGCCTTTTCCTTCGTGACTCGGGACCAACGGCCGGTATCACAAGCGTGGTTGCGCGCTTCTGGTCGGGTGCTCGATCAATGTTGGGTGGTTGCTGCCTCAAGACGATCGTGCTCGCGATCTCGCGTTGGGCGTTGAGCTTTTCTCTCAAGTCGCTCTCATGGGATTCCTTCCGGGAATTGAGGTGATCTCTCAAGTCTCCGGCGGCCGTCCCTATCACTTTAGGCGAGAGTGCGTCATTTGAGTGACGTTCTCGATGGACGACACGACCATTGTTGTCGTCATCTCCCCGGGGGCCTTGGACGCGGATGGTGAGCTTGGAGCGTCCCTTTCGAGACCTCGAGACTGAGCGTCCTCGGGTATCGCGCGAGCTTTGACGCCTTGACGTGGTCGCGCGAGGGTGTCCCTTCGAGGGCGCGTGCGGGTGCTCATCAGAAAGTTGACGTTTCAACGCGGCCGCCCGAGGGTGTCCCCTTGGAAGCGTGCGCGTGTGTCCACTTTCGTGAATAGCGTGTCGGATGTTGGTCTCGTGGTTGACGTCGTCGACGTTGTTGGAGTCGAGGAGGTCGGCGATGAGCGCGCCGGTGATGCCGGGGCGGTCTAGGAGCTCGGCGAGCCTTCGAGCCGCGTCCTCTCGGACTGCAGCCTCGAGGTCATTCGCCGGGTCTCGGGGCTGGCTCTCATTATCATGAGGTTGCCCTTCGAGACGGTGCGCAGGGCTTTGGAGGTCGCGCCTCGAGCTAGTCGCTCGGGCGCCCACGGAGGTGGCAGGCACATGACTCATCTCTCGAGAGTCGTAGGTGTAGTGATAGAGGAATGTAAGGGAGAGCGTCGAGGTCCCCTCCTTCTAGCGCCAAAATGTTGTCGCTGATTTTTGGACAACTATTTAGGAGCCTAGAGTGGTTAGACCCAAGGCCGGACCAAGTGGTCTCATTCCGGCTCGAGCGTGTCGGACTTGGTGTCCCAAGTCGTCCCGGTACCTGAAAAGCAAGAAAGAGATTGTGAACTACAAAGGGGAAACAGGGGGGGTGCCCCTGTTCACCTCTCCGACGCTCAACATTAGTGGAATTGAGGTGGAGTATAGAGGTTTTAGGGGTGTTTAGAGGCCGAGACTTGAGAGAAACGAGCGAGGTACGAGTTCGACAGCGTTTCAGTACTCAAGAATGGATTACCTGGACTATGGGAGCAGCCCCTGTATTTATAGGCAGCAAAGGGGTGGTTAGAAGACCCCTTGGCCGAGTGAGCAAGGTTGGGTCGGCCATTGGCCGGCTGAAGGGTTGGCTCGGCCAATGGCCGAGTGAGGAGCCTTGGCCGGATGAAGGTTCACTCGGCCATTGGCCGAGTGAACTGCTGGAAGGTTCACTCGGCCAATGGCCGAGTGAACTGCACGGCCGGCTGAAGGATTCACTCGGCCATTGGCCGAGTGAACTGCTGGAAGGTTCACTCGGCCAATGGCCGAGTGAACTGCATGGCCGGCTGAAGGGTTCACTCAGCCATTGGCCGAGTGAACTGCTGGAAAGTTCACTCGGCCAATGGCCGAGTGAACTGCATGGCCGGCTGAAGGGTTCACTCGGCCATTGGCCGAGTGAACTGCTGGAAGGTTCACTCGGCCAATGGCCGAGTGAACTGCATGGCCGGCTGAAGGGTTCACTCGGCCATTGGCCGAGTGAACTGCTGGAAGGTTCACTCGGCCAATGGCCGAGTGAACTGCCTTGGTGGCTGGAGGGTTCACTCGGCCATTGGCCGAGTGAACTGTTGGAAGGTTCACTCGGCCAATGGCCGAGTGAACTACCTTGGTGGCTGGAGGGTTCACTCGGCTATTGGCCGAGTGAACTGCCCAATGGCCGAGTGAGCCATTGACCCAGCCAATGGCCGAGTGAGTCATTGACTCCGCCCATGGTTGGGCAAGGCATTTGACTTGGCCATTGGTTTTGGCCGGCCCCTGGTTGAGTCAGGATTTCGCCGCCCAAGACCTCGTACCAGCCACGTAGGTCGAAGAGATGCCTTTGTTCCCGTTGGCCCTAGACGGGCCGACAACAATGTTCTTAAGTATCTTCGAAGAACGAGGAACTTGATACTTACATACTCAGGTACTGACCTGACTATGACGGGACATACCGACTTCGATTTTCAAGCGGATAAGGATTCCAGGAAATCCACTTCGGGATCTGTGTTCATCCTTAATGGTGGAGCTGTTGTGTGGAGAAGTATTAAGCAATCTTGCATTGCTGACTCCACAATGGAAGCAGAATATGTGGCTGCTTGTGAAGCATCCAAAGAGGCTGTATGGCTTAGAAAATTCCTTAAGTATTTGGAAGTTGCTCCAAACGTCGACGAGCCCATGACTATTTATTGTGATAATAGTGGGGCTGTCGCTAACTCAAAGGAACCTAGAAGCCATAAGCGCTCTAAGCATATTGAGAGGAAATACCATTTGATTCGAGAGATCGCGCAACGCGGAGACGTGGAGGTGAAGTAGATCTCTGGCAGATCTATTCACCAAGGCCCTAGCGAACATGGTCTTCGACCAATTTCGAAAGGGATTAGGCATGTAGGACTACTCACATCTTCTTTGAGTCAAGTGCGAGTTTGTTGTCAATGGTGCCCACGAGAAGAGTAGTAGTGTCTATTTCTGTACATTTGATGTCATATAGTCTTACGAAGACTCTTGCTTGTAATTGCTTATTCATTAATAAAAAGTTGAAACGTTCATTCAATCTTCCTTGTCTGAAGCTTTATGATAAAACCATAGTCTTTTAGTCCATAAACAAACTAAACAACTTACGAAGAGACAGATGTAGATTTGCATGAACAAACTCTTCGTAGTTTGCTTAAAACGATATATTCGCAATCTTAGGGTCAAAGGACTATTGACCTCAGTACGATTGTTAGAAGAACCTATGATGTCTGGTTATGAGGCATTGAGAGTTGGAGACTCTATAGTTCTTCTAGGTATCTTCCGAAGGTACTGAATTGACCAGTGCATTTCTAGAGACAAGATAAGAACAAACCATTTAACCTCTTATGTCTCGAAGTCACTATGTATGAATTGCATCATGCTTACCTAAATCCTGAAATGAGACATGTCATTTCACACCTTAGTATTCTCATTTGAGAAAGTCAGAGTTCGGACTCACTATGTGATTCTGAACAAGGCCTATTGGTGAAGTACAAAGTTGTGGGTATGTCATGAGTAACTTTGTGAAGTTCTCATAGATATGGAATTCATGTACAAGATTGCTGAAATGCAATGCATGTCACCTCATGCTTTGTTCCTTGGAGTGTGAATAAATGAACTGGCCAGTGTCCAAATTGAGTCCTGACTCTTTTGGATGAAACGATGTGACTTGTTAGCTCCTCGTCAATACATTGTTTCTAACTTATTCACAAGCGACAAAGGAGTTGAGGAAATAACAGCTAGAAGGGTAAAATGGTAATTTAGTAAATCCCGACTAGCTGATGACATTCATGAAGGGTAAACATAGATAATATTCAGTGGATCCGCTCATCATAATTAGGTCGAATTCTTGAGTAGAAAATAAATTCATTTGAACCGAGAGATTTTTAGTGTCATCTCTTTAGTGGAGTCAGTTGGCATTAAGCTAAACTTGGAAAAGGTTTGTGAACTTTTGGGTCCAAGTGTTTAGCTCAAGCTTTTTTCATTTGGGTCCATGAGGTCACTGTCACGAATCACATCGATAGGAATAGTTAAACTGGAAGCTAAGTCAAAACGAGAACGAAAATAGTCAAAAGGGTATTTTTGTCTTTTGAGACACAGGATGAAATGAATGTCAATAAATTTTTTGACAATTCATTTGATGACTTAATGTCACTCGGCCATGACTTGATCATTGGGCCTCGTGAATTAATTTCATTTCATAAGAGTTTTATTGAAAATTCTTAATGGGCCTTTTTTCATGTTCTCATGAATAAATGAAGAAGCTTCTAGAAGCTCCTTCTAGAGACATGTTGGGCGCCTACCCTATAGAGAAATAGGAGAGTTTATTTTGTGCATAAATGTATTTAGATACTTGTCAAAAGAAAAAGAGGAAAAAAATTTCCCACACATGCATGTAGGGAATCGGCCAAGTTGAGAAAAAGGAAGGCAATGAACAAAAATGGAAACAAATCCAAACCTTCTAGAAGGCATCCTTGGCCGAGTATCTCATAGGAAAAAAGAGGAAATTGGCTCATGAATATGTGATATTCTATAGAAGAGGAAACTACCTTATTGAAGGTGAGACCTCTCCTATAAATAGGAGCCTCATTTCCTCACATTTCAATCATCCAAGTTTAAGAGATTTGAGAGCAAACTTTCGTGGTTGCTCGAGGTGCCGAGGAAAGGAAGAGGGACGTGCTGCGAGGGGAGACGAGCGTTGCAACTTTCTAAGAGCTTCTCAAAGATCAAGCTTCAAGAAAGGTTAGTAAACTTCTTAGCTCATATTAGTTTTTAATTACATCTACTTGCACTTGTCTAGGTTAGTAAAAACCGTTTTTATTTATAAAAGAAAATTTTTAATATTCCGCCGCTTAACGAAGCGTTAAACTTTTTCTTAAACCCTAGATCAATTCCAACACTTTCCACTCCCGCGTATCGAACAACTGGTGGACACCACGGCTGGCCATGAACTTCTCAACTTCATGGACGCCTATTCGGGCTACAACCAAATTCGAATGCACGAGCCCGATCAAATTAAGACAACCTTTGTCATAGATCGGGGTCTCTACTGTTATAAGGTCATGCCTTTCGGCCTTAAGAATGCAGGAGCAACGTACCAGCGCTTGGTAAATCGGATCTTCGCCGATCAAATCGGCAAGACAATGGAAGTGTAGGATGACATGCTCGTTAAAAGCCTACTGGCAACAAATCACGTACACGACCTAAGGGAGATGTTCACAATCCTCCGCCGATATAAAATGAAACTCAATCCCAACAAATGCGTGTTCGAGGTTGAATCCGAGAAATTCCTCGGATACATTGTCAGCCGACGAGGGATAGAAGCGAATCCCGAAAAAATCAAGGCACTCCTTGAAATGAAGTCTCCAAGACGGGTCAAAGAGGTGCAAAGCCTGACCGGTCCGATTGCCGCTCTGACACGCTTCGTGTCTAAAGCCACCGACAAGTGTCAACCGTTCTTCAAAGCTCTAAAGAAGACGGACGGCTTTGAGTGAAAGGACGAAAGCAAAAATGCCTTCCAGTAAATGAAGGCTTACTTTGGGTCCCCACCATTCCTCTCTAAACCAAGAGAGGGCGAGATGCTATGCGTATATCTCGCCGTCTCTGAAAGAGCTGCAAGTGCTGTTCTTTTCCGCGAAGAAGACAAGGTCCAATGGCCGGTCTACTACGTGAGCAAAGCCTTACTCGACGCGAAAACGCGTTATACCAAGAAAGAGAAACTTTCTTTGGCTCTCGTTACGGTAGCTAAGAAGCTAGGTCCGTATTTCCAGGCTCACCCAATCGCGGTGCGAACCGAGCATCCGATCGGTAAAGCTCTTCAAAAAGGAAAATCGACTCGCATGGCGATCTGGTCCCAAGAATTGAGCGAGTACGGGATTGAGTTCCACCCAAGAACAGCTATAAAGGGGCAGGTCTTAGCCAACTTTGTGGCAGAATTCTCCTATACTCCCTATATGGGAAGAGCAGAAAATGACCTAAACGATGACGCATTAACTCGGAAAAGAATGGTTGAACCGACGGATCCCATCTGGGAGTTATACGTAGACGGATCATCTAATGCTCGGGGGGCTGGTGCCGGAATAGTCCTAATTAACCCCGACGGGGAAAAATTGCGTTACGCCCTGCACTACGGCTTCCAGGCCTCCAATAATGAAGCCGAATATGAGGCGCTCATTATGGGGATAGAGCTAGCGCAAAAGCTTGGCTCTCATAACCTGCGAATACACTGCGACTCGCAGTTGATCGTGAACCAGGTTGAAAGGGATTACACTGCCAAGGACCCTAACATGGTTGCATACCTGGCTATGACAAACTCCAAACTCGATGCTTTTTCTTGGTTCGAGATCCACCAAATCCCGAGAAAACAAAATTCGGAGGCTGATGCACTTGCTCGCCTTGGATCTGGCATCGACGAAGACGAATTGGGGACCGTACCCATTGAATTTCTCCCACGGCCATCCGTCTCCCGAGATGAAATCGGGACCATAGAGGTGGCATCTCAGCCCGCTTGGATGGACTCAATTGTCGAGTTTCTGCAAAGAGGGGAACTTCTCGAAGACCGCAAAGAAGCCGATAAGCTGAGGGCCTTAGCATCCAAATACACGCTCCGAGAGGGCGTACTCTATAAGCGCGGTTACTCAACACCGTTGCTCCGATGCCTCAATAGCGTTGAGTCAACCAAGGTCCTCCGCGAAATACATGAGGGCATCTGTGGGAACCACGCCGCTGGAACTTCCCTCGCGCTCAAAGCGCTTAAGCAAGGCTATTTCTGGCATACCATGAAGGGAGATGCTTGCGAATGGGCAAGGCGTTGCGACAAATGCCAACGCTTCGCGGGAATCCCGTGACAGCCACAGACCCTATTAAGCAGCATCGTCGTCCCACGTCTCTTTGCTAAATGGGGCGTGGACATCATTGGCAAGATCCCTAGAGCGCCAAGGCAATACGAATATGCCATAATCGCCATTGGCTACTTCACTAAGTGGGTAGAGGCCGAGCCGCTCGCCAGAATAACTGAAGCAAACACGATGAGCTTCATATGGAAAAGCATCATATGCAGGCACGGTATCCCCGTCTCGATTGTGATCGACAATGGGGCACAATTCGACAACGCACGAGTAAGAGATATCTGCAATCAACTAAAGATCAGCAAGACCTTCTCCTCGCCGCGTCATCCTCAGGCCAACGGCCAGGTCGAAGCAGTCAACAAGACTATCAAGAGCAATCTCAAAAAGAAGCTCGAAGACAAAAAAGGCGCCTGGGCCGAAGAATTTTCGTTCATCCTATGGGCTAACAGGACAACCGCGCGAAACGCCACAGGCGAAACGCCATTCTCCCTCGCGTATGGGAGCGAGGCCGTGGTTCCGATCGAAACCGAGATACCCACGTTCCGAGTCGATACGTTCGACGAAGTAAACAACGACGAGGCCATGCGCCTGGAGTTGGATTTGTTCGACGAAAAGAGATCAGAAGCATTCAGACGCATCGCTGCACAGAAGCGCAAAGTCAAAAGATACTACAAATACAAGATCAAAAGGCGAACCTTTGCCGTCGGAAGCCTTGTACTCAGACGAGTTTTCCAGAATACACAAGTTCAAGGAGCTGGCGTCCTAGGCCCGAACAAGGAAGGCCCCTATAGAGTCCGCAAAGTCATTCACGACGGGACATACTACATCGAGCACACGGACGGAACTCCGATTCGCCACCCGTGGAATGCGGAACACTTGAGGCAGTACTACGAGTAGCTAACGTTCCCCATGTTTTATCGTTTTTATTTCCCATTTTCAATAAGGCCTACGAGCGAATGTTTTAGGATTTTAAATTTCTCGCAAACATAATAAAATTCGAGTTTTTCATTTCAAAATTCATTTTGTGCAAGTTTTCCGGTTATCAAAACCTAAACTTATAACCCTAAAACTTAGGGGGGCTAGCAATGGTAAAGGAACCCTCAAAAGAACACGCTCCACCAAAAAAAACCTAAGACGCCTACATGGTGCAACTAAGACGCCTACATGGCGCAACCTAAGACGCCTACATGGCGCAATCAAGACGCCTACATGGCGCACTCAAGACGCCTACATGGCGCACCTAAGATGCCTACATGGCGCACCAAGACGCCTACATGGCGCACTCAAGACGCCTACATGGCGCGCTCAAGACGCCTACATGGCGCACCTAAGACGCCTTCATGGCGCACCGACACCTACATGGCACACTCAAGACGCCTACATGGCGCACCAAGACGCCTACATGGCACACCTAAGACGCCTACATGGCGCACTCAAGACGCCTACATGGCGCACCAAGACGCCTACATGGCGCACCTAAGACGCCTACATGGCGCACTCAAGATGCCTACATGGCGCACGTAAGACACCTACATGGCGCAACCAAGACGCCTACAAGGCGCCACCAAGACGCCTACATGGTGCATCAAGACGCCTACATGGCGCACGTAAGACGCCTACATGGCGCACCAAGACGCCTACATGGCGCACGTAAGACGCCTATATGGCGCACCTAAGAGGCCTACATGGCACACCTAAGACGCCTACATGGCGCACTCAAGATGCCTACATGGCGCACTCAAGACGCCTACATGGCGCACTTAAGACGCCTACATGGCACACCTAAGACGCCTACATGGTGCAACCTAAGACGCCTACATGGCGCACCTAAGACGCCTACATGGCGCAACTAAGACGCCTACATGGCGCACTCAAGACCCCTACACGACGCATCTAAGACGCCTACATGGCGCACTTAAGACGCCTACATGGCGCAACCTAAGACGTCTACATGGCGCGATCAGGACGCCTACCCGGCACACATAAGGTGCCTACGTAGCATGGCTGACTTGCAGTTGAAGAAAACTTACAGAACGCAAACCATCCAAGCGACTGGCGCGTCTAAAGTGGGATCCTGCTGAGATAAAAGAACGGGCAAGACCATTGACACAAACACTTGCCTATCGAAACATGCCATGACAAATGAATGAGCAAAAACGTTCATAAAAATAAATAACGTATCATAAAAGAAAAAGGCAACTGCCCCAAAAATCCTAGAAAGCAAGCGCTAAAATAAGTACGGTGAAAGGAAAAATCTTAAAGAAAGCGTGCGCTAAACACTTGCGCGGGAAAAATAATAAAGAAAATATATCACTCGGCGGGATCGTCGCCAATAGGATCGGCCCCGTCGAGTGGTGGGAACAGCGAGTCGAAGAAGTGGAAGGCGACCCCCCCGAGAAGCATTCTCGGTAGCAGTGGCGTCCCGACACTCCATCGCCACCACATGTCTCGCCTCTTCGACCCCGACGTTGAAGTCGTCTTGAAGGTCGGACGCGAGCTGTTCCGCCGCAGCTTTCTCCGTTGTGACCCGAGCCACCTCCTCCGCCAAGGAATCGCGCTCACGCTCCGCTCGAACATGGGCAGCTTCGTTCGATGAAAGATGGCCCTGAAGAATACCTATTTCTTCTGTGCGTGACTCCAACTGGCGTCGAAGGTCCCGAACCTCGCTCCGAAAGACCTCCGTTGATTGAGTCGCCACCTCGAGAGCTTGACGTTCCGTCGTTAGCTCCTCGGCCATTTTCGCCACGGCCGACTGAGCACGGTCGCATTTTCCGCGGGTAACCCCCAATTCCACACGAGCCTCTTGAAGCTGCTCGCGGAGACTCGCAACTCTGCCTTTAAGTGAGAACCTCGCTCGGCACGGGCCAGCTTAGACTTTGCTTGAGCAAGCTCCTCTTGGGCAAGGCTCATCCGTCGGATGAGGTCATGAAGGATCTTCTCGCCCCGGGTCGCTCGAGCAAGCACCTGAGAAGGCGAAAAGACAATTCAGTAAAAGACAAGGCCTTAAACAAACAAAGCAAGATAAACTTACTCTCTGACGTCAGAAACGCCGTGACGAAAGAACTCCACGTCGCTGCTAGCCACGACGCTCTTCCACATCTTCATCGAAGATTGAGCGAGACCCATGGAACATTCCCCTCTGACCTTCGCGGCCTCCACGTCGACCATCGAATTTACACGCTTCGAGTCCGAGGACGTGTCTGGAAGAGCCGAAGAAAAGGGTCGCTTCAAGGAAGCACAAGTTCCGCTCTCCGTCGGATAGCCGGCGTCAGGCTTCTCCAGACCATTCCGTGCCGCGATCCAAGAATGGGTAGCCGCTAGCGACTTCGGGTCCCGAGAAGCCTTCGCTAAGCGAGCCCGAGCCCTCGCCCTAGCCGAGGAGGTTACAAAGCAACAAAGTCAAAACCATATACTAAAGGCAAAAAAAAAAAAAAAAAAAACAGAAAGAGCGAATGTCGAAATACCTGGAAGACCGCCGCTCAAGGGAGATGACGCGGCACTGCGAGTACTCTCGGTCAGCTGACTATTGCCACGGCTATGAGGAAAGCGCGGGAACCACCCGGTGGAAGCCATCAGCTCAGGCGAACAAAATCGTTCGACAGCCTTCCGAGCCTCCGACATTCCCCGGATATCCTTCACGAAGTCGAGATCATCGGCCCCCACGTCTGCAAAAAATTCGGTCAAGGGACCGAGCCGAAGCGGCGCATCACCAAAAGCCTCCGCCGAGACCCACACCCACGGTCTTCGATTATACTTCTCTGAGTCCGTGATCAGCTTAGTATTTCAGTGATCGCGGGCCATGAAGAAACCGGGTTTCCCGGGCGCAGGAAATACCGCGATTAGATTGCGAAAGTCACTCACGGTCATCACCCACTCGGACTGGCAATGCCACTCCATGTGACACATTGCCACTATGCAGTAAAACGTTGGACTCATCTGACAAGCATGCACCCCAGTCGTGCGAGGAGCTGTTGGACGATGGGTTGGGACGGCAACCGCAACCCACAGTTGAGACTCGCGACCGAAACTGCGGCAAATCCACGGCGAGGACAAAAAGGACGGTCGCCATGTAAGGGACAGAGGAGCGCCACGGACGATGGAATGGCAAATGCCTCCCTAAGACCGATGAATGTTCGGTAGGTGAGCGAGCTCGAAGCATCAACCCCCGAACAATTGAAGCCCTCGGGAGCAGCAAAGCCCTCCTCGGGATACCACTCCGTCCTAGCGAGCGACCTCGCCGACACTATCGCCTCTGCGTCAGGGGTCTCAGCCTGAGCACCCCCTGGCTCCACGGAAGGGCCTCCGCCCTCTCGCACGGCCGCGGCAGCCGCCGATGGCCCTTCGGGACGCTCCGGCGCGAGGCCTTCGGCCCTCGAGCATGTCTCTGAATCACCTCCGAGATCCTCAGACTCGGGACCAAAATTATCCACGCAGTCAATCTCGTCAAGGAGCGCTATATCTCCCGGTGTGCCATGAGAATCCAAGTCGGACTTTGGCACGTCGGGGCAGGTCTTTTCGCGAGCCCCCTCGCCGACCAAGTTGATCACGATGAGAGGGGCAGGGTCCCCGGACGCGGGACGATCGACCCCCCCACCTGTTCCGCGCCCAGTTGGCGCACACTCCTCCAGAGGCTGAGCGACGGGCATGGTCGCGCCCAGCTCGCCTTCTTCGAGCCACTGCTCCACTCCACTTGGATTCTCTTCCACGTGCAGAGGAACTTCCCCTAATCCCGCAAAGAAGTCGTCCTCTACATGTTCAGAATCCTGAAACAAGAGAGAGAAATCAATCTCGGGATCCTCAGTTGAGAATAGGGAAGGAATATCCATAGTGCAAGTGACGTTGTCGTGAATACGTCAAATTTAGAACCTCACTTCCTAACAATAGTATAGGGAAAATAAGGGTCGATCCCACAGAGACACGAATAGTTATGATTCTTTTATTTTCTCAACTAAATTAACCGGGGGATTTTTCTTATAACAATAATAATAAAAACACGAGAGAAAATTAACTAGAACAATCAACGAATAAAAATAACGAGAACTTTCACTAATGAGATGAATATGGTCAAGGGATTTCTCGCCACCACTAGCCGAACATGAATTTCCTATTGCGCCATTCCTCCTAATATGTCTACTCAATTACCAGCCGTTAAACACCAAAGTTCAGTTTGTCATAAGATTTGCTCGAACCCGAAAGCATGAATTCTCACACTCAGTCCTAATTAATTCCTAACACGCATTATTGAACTACCTAGAATTGCCAATACTCTCTAAAAACCGGCTGATCGAATTTAACTAATCAAGCGTATTAATTAAACAAGGTCTTTCTCACAATATGTTCATAAATGCATAATCCCATATTTTTGCCACAATTCAAACCGCTGATCATAGATAGTCCCGATATTCAAACTAGCTATCAAAGCATGTATAAATAATTTAGTAAGCTTCCTAAACAATTTAAACACACTTCATAGAAAAATATCAAATAGAGAGAAACACAATTTCATAGATTACTCAAGGAACTTTGCAATATTCAATTCAAGTCATAGAACTAGGGTTTTGAAATTTCCCCAAACCATTAAGGAATTTAGTCACACATTATTGAATCAGAAAAATAATAATTCATTTAAGAGAAAGGAATAAAACTGTTTTGAAGTGTTGTGGCCGTCCCGTAGCAATCGCCGCTCCTCTCCACTGATGCCGCTCTCTTCTTTTTTTCCTTCGCGTTCTTCCTCTGTTCTCCTCTCCTCTTTCTCTTCGCGTTGCTCTTCTGTTATATATCCCTGGTGTGCGATTTTTTTCAACAACCACGTAATGGGCTCTTCTCCCAATCTCAGGTAATGAGCCCATCATCTATATTATATCCACCTCAGCCACTAAAGAACATCAAATAAATTCCAGCTTTTGGTCATTTATGTGGTCTTTGAAATATTCTCTCCAGACTTGTCCATCTTTATTTTTATCTCTATTTGCTGGACTTTCACACCCTTTTAAGTCTTTATCTCTAAATAAATCTATAATATCATAAACACATCATTTAGATTCATAAATATAATTTATAATTAAAAATGCATATGAATCCAATATAAAATATTTATAGATTTAACACCCTATCCAACTCCCCCACACTTGAATATTGCTAGTCCTCGAGCAACCATTTATTGAAAGAAAATAAAATACTAAAACAATGAAAGAAAAAACCGTTAAACCCCTAGGTGGCCCATAGAGGACGAGTGTCGTCTCGTGAGGGCTTCCAGTGATGATACCCACAAACATCTTATGTCTCTTTTGTAGTCTACTGAAATAAACAACGCTTCAAACCGTCCAACAAAAACACACGGGATCCCTAACCATTTATTGAGTGGCATATTTTTCATGTAGAAGTGATTTAAGTGTGTATGTGTGTGTGTGTGTTCAGCCCTGGAGCTGAGCATAATACCTTTCAACCATCAATTCCAATCAAGAACTCGGATGTTTTAATTACCTTCTCAGCATCTTACCTTCTCCATCGGGCTCTCTACTACGTCGAATGCTCCGCACAAGATCAAGAGGTCTTTGCAAAGGTTGTAATGGGGCCATTGGGTTTAATTTTGGCTCATGAGAAACGGGAATGAGGAGAATTTCTGAAAGTTTTCAAGGACTTCATGATAGAAACACTCCTTAGTGACAAAGAATTACCCTTTAATACATAAACAGCAAAAAACAGTAGAACTAATATTGGAGAATCATATACTCTCTTTTTTTTTCTTTTTTTTTCGCACATGTCCCGTGTTTATTCACTAAAGTATTGTTGCACTCTCATTCACCAATGTAGAAGCTTATTATGTTCTCTCTATTAATTTTTTTAAGAGAGAAACATATGGCCCCCTTTTTTTTTTGAACCCATATTACATTGATCACTCCCCCACACTTATCTTACCAACCCTCTCTCAACAACAAACTTTGACCTCAGATTTCATTGATCACTCTCCCACACTTGTCTCATTGTCCATCCTCTCAACAACAAACTTTGTCCTCATTCATTGTCACAGCAAAGTATTTGTATCAATCGGTTCAAGAAACAGGGGTAGGATAAAAAAATATAGGCTAGGTAGGAGTGGCTCGGAAAAGAAAATCGGCTAAAATGTATAAGGCTCAGGGGGCTTACTACTGGGGATGTTTTAAAAAAAATCAATTCAGGAACTGGTCTTTTTTTTGGCCTTGGTGTTAATTCCTAATTGCCTCAATCATCTCCTGTGTTTTGCACCACGATCGTTCGCCTCGAGTAAACGCTGAAGAAGTTTGTTACTGTGATCTACAATTGAGATTGAGAAAGTAATTGAGAACATTAATAGGAACAACAATATCAGGCATTCTACTACTTTCCAGGACTGACTTCATAGTTTAACTGATTTTTTTTATGGTGCATGAAAAACGTCCAAACAATAATGATATCAGGATCACAACGGTTTGCCTTTCAAAATTCCACATAATATACTTCATTTGACCACAAAAAGAAACATCCTAACCTCAAACAAAACTAAAAGCAAGAACATAAAAAGCAAACCCGACAACTTTATGTCCCCCCACACTAAATAAGGCATTGTCCTCAATGTAAAAAGTACAAGGGAAGGGTGAAGAAAAAACTCCCTGTATAAGCAAACATGCTCATTTACTCAACATTCCATCGTGAGTTCCATCTTTGTTGTTGTCGGGGATGTTATTTTTTCTTAAACAAAGAGGAAAACAAAACAATTTTTTTTTTCTTTTTGTATATACTAAGTGCAAAAAAAAAAAACTGAAAATAATTTTAAAAAAATGCGTTTTTTGTTTTTTTACTGGAACAGTAGAAATTCGTGCAAAAAATCTGGTGTTTTTTTTAAGTAGATTAAGAAAATAAAAATAAAAAATATAGGATACGAGCTATTTCGTCATTCGGGTTGCCTCCCGATCAGCGCTTGGTTTAATGTCCTCGGCCCGACACAGTAAAACCATCACTCGTTATATGTTGCCTCTGCGAGAGTGATCACGTCAACCTCTTCCGTTGGGAATGACTCGTAGTATGGCTTGAGTCTATGCCCATTAACTCTGAAAACCTTTTGTGTATCGAGGCTCTGAATCTCTATGGTTCCATGCGGAGACAAATTAAGGACTACGAACGGTCCGAACCATCGAGAACGTAACTTGCCTGGAAATAATCTGAGTCTTGAATGATATAATAAGACTTTCTGGCCAACTACGAATTCCTTCCGTATAAGCTTCGAATCATGATACGCCTTTGCCTTTTCTTTGTAAATCCTTGAACTTTAATAAGCATCGTTCTGGATTTCTTCCAGTTCTTGAATCTGCAGTTTCCGCTGCTCACCCGCTGCATCACAGCTCATGTTGCATTGCTTAATGGCCGACCACGCTCTATGCTCTTATTCCACTGGAAGATGGCATGGTTTTCCATAAACCAGCCGATATGGTGACATCCTGATGGGTGTTTTGTAGGCTGTACGGTACCCCCATAAAGCGTCATGTAGCCGCGAAGACCAATCTTTACGATTTGGCGAAACTGTCTTCTCTAAAATCGATTTTACTTAACGATTCGATACCTCTGCCTGCCCGTTTGCTTGTGGGTGATAAGCCATAGTGACTTTGTGTGTGACACCATATCGCTTCAAAAGAGCTTCCACGGATCGGTTGCAAAAGTGGGTTCCACGATCACTTATACGAGCACTCGGTGTACCGTAACGTACTAGGATATTATCTTTGATGAACTCAACCACTGTTTTTGAGTCATCCACGCATGTAGCCTTGGCTTCGACCCATTTAGAGACATAGTCAACAGCGAGAAGTATATAGTTGTAGCCGCTCGAAGTTGGGAACGGTCCCATAAAATCGATGCCCCAAACATCAAATATCTCAACATCAAGAATCGGAACCTGAGACATCTCATTCTTTGAAATAATGTTGCCTATACGTTGGCATCGATCACAAGCCTTGCAAAAAACATACGCGTCGCGAAAAATAGAAGGCCAAAAGAATCCACACTCGAGCACTCGTGCGGCTGTGCGTTTCGGTCCGAAGTGTCCTCCACATGCTTGAGAGTGACAATGAGTAAGAATAGATTGAAACTCGGATTGCGGAACACAACGTCTAATGATCTGATCGGTACCGTTCTTGAATAAATATGGATCTTCCCAAAAGTAGTATCGAGCATCTCGGCGTAGCTTATCTCTTTGGATCCGAGAGAATTCTGGAGGTATTTTTCCAATGGCTAAAAAATTTGCAATATCGGCATACCACGGTACCTCGACCAAGTTCACGGCCATTAGTTGCTCATCGGGAAATACATCCCTCAAAGGCAAGTCTTTCTTTGCGCGAATGAGTCGGCTCAAATGATCAGCAACAGAGTTCTCAGTGTTGTCAATGGTGCCCACAAGAAGAGTTGTAATCTTTATATTGTACATTTGATGTAATAAAGTCTCATGAAGACTCTTGCTTGTAATTGCTTATTCATTAATAAAAAGTTGAAAGGTTCATTCATTCTTCCGTGTCTGTTTGAAGATTTATGATAAAACATTAGTCTTTAGTCCATAAACAAACTAAACAACTTACGAAGAGACAAATGTAGATTTGCATGAACAAACTCTTCGTAGTTTGCTTAAAACGATATATTCGCAATCTAAGGGTCAAAAGACTATTGACCTTAGTATGATTGTTAGAAGAATCTATGATGTCTGGTTATGAGGCATTGAGAGTTGGAGACTCTATAGTTCTTCTAGGTATCTTCCGAAGGTACTGAATTGACCAGTGCACTTCTAGAGACAAGATAAGAACAAACCATTTAACCTCTTATGTCTCGAAGTCACTACGTATGAATTGCATCGTGCTTACCTTAATCCTGAAATGAGACATGTCATTTCACACCTTAGTATTCTCATTTGAGAAAGTCAGAGTTTGGACTCACTATGTGATTCCGAACAAGGCCTATTGGTGAAGTACTAAGTTGTGAGAATGTCATGAGTAACTTTGTGAAGTTCTCATAGATATGGAATTCATGTACAAGATTGCTGAAATGCAATATATATCACCTCATGCTTTCTTCCTTGGAGTGTGAATAAATGAACTGGCCAGTGTCCAAATTGAGTCTTGACTCTTTTGGTTGAAACAATGTGACTTGTTAGCTCCTCGTCAATACATTGTTTCTAACTTATTCACAAGCGACAAAGGAGTTGAGGAAATAACAGCTAGAAGGGTAAAATGGTAATTTTGTAAATCCCGACTAGCTAATGATATTCATGAAGGGTAAACACTGATAATATTCTGTGGATCCACTCATTACAATTAGGTTGAATTCTTGAGTAGAAAATAAATTCATTTGAACCGAGAGATTTTCAGTGTCAACTCTTTAGTGGAGTTAGTTGACATTAAGCTAAACTTGGAAAAGGTTTGTGAACTTTTGAGTCCAAGTATTTAGCTCAAGCTTTGGATCCATGAGGTCACCGTCACGAATCACATCGAGTAGGAATAGTTAAACTAGAAGCTAATTCAAAACAAGAATGAGACAAGTTTTACGAATATTGTCAAAAGGGTACTTTTGTCTTTTGAGACATAAGATGAAATGAATGTCAATATATTTTTTGACAAGGTCATTTAATGACATGTTTCACTCGGCCAATATTAATCTTATTGGGCCTTGTGGATTAATTTCATTTCATAAGAATTTTATTGAAAATTCTTAATGGGCCTTTCTCATGTTGTCATGAACAAATGAAGAAGCTTCTAGAAGCTCCTTCTAGAGACATGTTGGGCGCCCATAATACCCAAAGAAAGAGAGAATATTTTCTGCATGAATGTATGAAGATACTTGCCAAAAGAAAAAGAGGAAACAAATTTCCTATACAAGGCATGGGAAATTTCGGCCAAGTAGAGAAAAAGGGAAGCCAAATAAAAGAGGAAACAAATCCAATGACTTGCTTGGCAAGTCTTGGCCGCCCAGATGAAGGAGAAGAAAAGGAAATTGGCTCATGAATATGTGATATTCTATAGAAGAGGAAACTACCTTATTGAAGGTGAGACCTCTCGTATAAATAGGAGCCTTATTCTTCACATTTCATTCATCCCAAGTTTTAGAGATTAAGAGCTTCTCTCTCTAGCTTGGCCGCCCCTCTCCTCTCTCTCTCTCTATTCAATTTCGTTTTATTGTTTTGGCACCTAGGTCCTCATTTGACCTAGCGTTTAGCTCTGCGACTTCAAGACTCGTTCTTAAGTCGTAGTGTTTAAAAGTGCCCAAATACTAATTCCTTTTATTTCGAGTGATTTAGTGATGAAAACTTTCGTGGTTGCTCGAGTTGCCGAGGAAAGAAAGAGAGACGTGCTGCGAGGGAGACGAACGTTTTCAACCTTCCGAAGGCTCATCAACGTTCAAGCTTCTAAAGAGGTTAGTAAATTTATTATGCTCATATTAGTTTTATTTACATGTGCTTGCTCTTTGTCTAGGTTAGTAAAAATTGTTTTACTTGAAAAAGAAAATTTTTAAAATTCCGCCGCTTAACGAAGCGTTAAACTTTTTCTTAAACCCTAGATCAATTCCAACACTCAAACCCTTTCCGATCTCGAATTTCCAAATCGAACTCTTGGATGAGTAAAATCCAGCGAAGTAGACGTGGTTTGGTTTCCTTTTTCGTCAACAGATACTTCAATGCGTCATGGTCAGAATAAATTATCACCTTTGTCCCGAGTAGATAAGAGCATAATTTCTCAAGAGAGAAGACGATCGCGAGCAATTCCTTCTCGGTTGTTGTATAATTTATTTGCGCATCATTCAGCGTCCGAGAAGCATAATACACGACGTAAGGTGTTTTGTTGACTCCCTGCCCGAGGACTGCTCCAACTGCATAATTACTAGCGTCGCACATGATCTCAAAAGGCATATTCCAATCCGATGGTCGGATAATAGGCGCTGTGGTCAGCAGCTCCTTAAGTCTTTCAAAAGCAGCCATACACTTCGTATCAAACACAAATGATGTATCTTTTTGCAATAGATGACAAAGCGGGTTTGCAATCGTCGAGAAATCCTTTATAAATCTTCTATAAAACCCCGCATGACCAAGAAAGCTGCGTACCTCTTTCACATTTGTCGGTGGGGATAGAGAGCGAATTAGATCAACTTTGGCCTTGTCGACCTCAATTCCTCGTGATGAAATAACGTGCCCCAACACAATCCCGTGATCCACCATGAAGTGACACTTCTCCCAATTTAACACTAAGTTGGTTTCACCACATCTTTTCAAAATAAGTGTTAAATTAGAGAGACACGAGTCGAAAGAGTTACCATGTACGCTGAAATCATCCATGAAGACTTCGTTGATGTTCTCGACATACTCCGAAAATATGCTCACCATGCATCGTTGAAATGTCGCGGGCGCATTGCATAGGCCAAATGGCATTCGGCGGTAAGCAAAAGTGCCAAATGGACACGTGAATGTCGTCTTATCCTGATCCTCCGGTGCGATCACAATCTGATTATACCCCGAATATCCATCGAGGAAGCAGTAGTGGGAGTGGCCGGCTAACCTCTCTAGCATCTGATCAATAAAAGGTAGAGGAAAGTGATCTTTGCGAGTAGCTTTGTTGACCTTTCTATAATCGATACACATTCTCCACCCGTTTTGAACTCGCATGGGGACTAGCTTGTCTTCTTCATTCCCGACGACTGTGATCCCCGTCTTCTTCGGAACACATTGTACGGGGCTCACCCATTGACTATCCGATATTGGGTAGATCATGTCAACATCAAGGAGTTTCAATACCTCGTTTTTCACAACCTCCGTCATCGGTGGGTTTAGTTGCCTTTGATCGTCTCGAGCGGCCTTGGAGTTTTCCTCGAGAAGAATTCTATGCATGCAAATAGAGGGGCGGATTCCCTTTATATCGGCAATTGTCCAACCGATCGTAGTTTTGTACTCCTTGAGTACTTGCACTAGCTTCTTCTTTTGATTTTCGGTTAGGCTTTTGGCGATAATTACTGGAAGTGTCTCGTTCTCTCCAAGAAACACATACTTCAAATAATCCGGCAGTGGCTTCAATTCAAGTTAGGGAGCCTTTTGGATTGAAGGCAGCACCTTTTCTATAGCGGCGGGGAGCTCGATGTATTGTACATCCTTTTGTTTAAGTTCCGGTGGTGCATTGAGTGCCGTAATGTTCTCCATCTTTGCGGTATAGCCCGAGGTCGTGATGATTAATTCTGCATCTTCATCACTAATCTCAACACTTTCCCCAAAAGCAATATCGACATCGTCGTCTCCGTATAGCTCGAACACTTTTTGTGACAATTCCTCGATGACGTCGATGCCACAAATAGTGTGCACATCGTTAGGATAACGCATGGCTTCATAAATGTTAAAACGGATTATCTCTCCATCAAACTCCATCGTGAGAGACCCGTCATGGACATCAATTTTTGTTCTTGCGGTCTTTAGGAACGGTCTGCCAAGTAAAATCGGTGTCGTCGACGGTGATGAATCTGCTTCCATCTCTAGAACATAGAAATCCGCTGGAAAAATTAGTTGGTTGACTTGAACTAGGACATCTTCAACGACTCCAATTGGACGAGTTGTAGAACGATCAGCCAACTTTATGATAATTTCGGTCTCCTCAAGTGGTCCCAAATTTAGAGAAGCGTATATTGAGTATGGCATCACAATGATAGAGGCTCCCAGATCAAGCATAGCTCTTTCGAACCGTTTATTGCCTATTATGCACGGGATAGTGAACATTCCCGGATCTTTGCACGTTTCTGGAATTTTCTTTCGGAGCACTGCTCAGACATTCTCTCCCACTTGTACTTTCTCATTACCTGTTATCGGCCCAACGAAGTCCGACAACGACATCGACGGTCCGAGCGGCCGGACAAGCTCGCCCGGTCAACGGCCGGCTCAACTCGCCCGGCCCACTATGCTCACTCGGCCAATGGCCGAGTGAATCCCTGTCGGCCCTTTGAGTTCGCTCGGGCGAAGTTCCCTGTCGGCCCTTTGAGTTCGCTCGGCCATGGGCCGAGTGAAGTTCCTTGACGGCCCAGCAACTCACCCGGCCATTGGCCGAGTGGATCTTCTCTCGTCCCGAGCCTTTCACTCGGCTGATGGTCGAGAGAAGCTCGCCCGGCAGTCCAGCAGCTCGCTCGGCTAATGGCCGAGCGAGCCTCTCCCGGCGACCTTGCAGCTCGCTCAGTCGAAGGCCGAGCGAGCCTCTCCCGGCGACCTTCCAGCTCGCTCGGCCGAAGGCCGAGTGAGCCTCTCCTGGCGACCTCGCAGCTCGCTCAGCCGAAGGCCGAGCGAGCCTCTCCCGGCGACCTTGCAGCTCGCTCGGCCGAAGGCCGAGTGAGCCTCTCCCGGCGACGCTGCAGCTCGCTCGGCCATCGACCAAGTGAGCCTCTCCTGGCGACCTCGCAGCTCGCTCAGCCGAAGGCCGAGTGAGCCTCTCCCGGTAACCCTGCAGCTTGCTCGGCCAATGGCCGAGTGAGCCTTTGCATCTCGCTCGGCCATCGACCGGCCGAGCCTCACTTGGCCGATGGCCGACTCAGCTTCACCCGGCCAAGGGGCCTTCAAAGCGTCCCTTGGTCTCCTATAAATAGGAGGCTCGACTCCTCGAGATAGGTAATCCATTCTTGAGTACTGAAACGCTGCCGAACTCGTACCTCACTCGTTTCTCTCAAGTCTCGGCCTCTAAACACTTAAACCCTCTATATCCACCTCAATCCTACTAATGTTGAGCGTCGGAGAGGTAAACAGAGGCAACCCCTCTGTTTCCCCTTTGTAGTTCACACCTTCCTTCTTGCTTTTCAGGTTCCTGGACGAAATAAACATCACCAACAGCTAAGGGACGACTTGAGATATCAGGTCCGACACGCTCGATTCAAGACGAGACCACTTGGTCCGGCCTTGGGTCTAACCGCCTTTGACTCCTAAATCGTTGTCCGAAAAACTGCGACAACATTTTGGTGCTAGAAGGAGGGGACCACCGACCTTTGCGCGCTCTCCCTTCCATTCCACACTCTCACTACTCTTACGACTCTCGAGAGATGAGTCACCTTCCCACTACCTCCGCCGGCACTCGAGCGACGAGTTCGAGGTACGGTCTCCGAAGCCTCGCTCACCGTCTTGAGGGGCAACCTCGTGATAACGAGAGCCAGCCCCAAGACGCGGCGAACGACCCTGAGGCCGAGCTCCGAGAGGACACGGCCCGGTGGCTTGCGGAGCTCCTTGACCGTCCCGGAGTCGACGGCTCGCTCATCTCCAATCTCCTCGGCTACGACATCGAGGATCGATCCTCCCGAGACAACTCCGACCCCGACTACGTGGGGGAGTCAAGGACCGACGAGGTGACTCCTAGCCTCGCCCAAACACGGTCCGAGAGGTCCAATGGGCATTGGCCGATCCTTCGCACCCGGCACGACGACAGGCGCGGTCACATTCCCGGGGACTCGCCTCCTTGGTTTCAAGAGGCGGCCGGACATGGCCCCTCGCCGAGGATAGAGCGACTCTGGTGGATGATGGGGCCGATAGCCGAAGCGCTCGCCAGACGGTCCGACCGAGGGCGACCTCGCCTCGCCACGCACCAAGCGTGGACCTTAGAGAGCGCTTGACGGCGCAGAGAAACTCCCGAGGGGAGGATATCCGCCAAAGGCTCAACTCTCAAAGGGATGCGCTTCCCGCCGCAACTCTTGGCCGGCCTCAGGCCAATGTCGTGGACCAAGCGTCCAATGAGCACCAACCGGCGACTCCCGTGGCCCCGGCGGTCAGCCCTGCTAACGGGCTCTACATGGTCACGATGATTCAAAGCCTCCAGAATCAAATCATCGAGATGAGGGAGTCAGGGAGGCAACGACCGTATGGAGGGATTGAGGAGTCATACTCTCCCTTCGCCGCTCAAATCCTCGCGCAACCTTGCGTGGGGAACTTCAAATTGCCTTCCATCCCTCCCTATGACGGATGGACGGACCCGAACTCCCACATCCAACATTACGAGACGTGGATGACAATCCAAGGGCAGCCGGACGCGACCCTGTGCCAAGCCTTCAGCCTGACCCTCACGAGGTCGGGCTTTGAGTGGTTCCGGAGTTTGAGACCCGGGAGCATCCCGTCCTTCCGGGCCTTGTGAGAGGCTTTCCTTGCCCGCTTCGCCACGCTCGTGGCACAAAAGAAGTCGAAGACCCACCTCCTCTCCATTCGGCAAGGGAGAGACGAGACGTTGAGGCAGTACCTCGCCCGCTTCACCGAGGAGTCTCACAAGGTCGAAGGATTCGACGACAAGGATGCCATCACGGCAATCACCGAGGGAGTTCGCACGAGCGACTTCCTCAAGTCTATCGTTGGGAAAGTCCCGGGAGACATGGCGGAGCTGATGACGAGAGCCCGCACGTACATGGGGATCGAGGACTATGTCGATGGCCGAGATGGCCGGAAGTCAGGGGGACAGGGTAGTCGACGCTGCGATGACCAAGATGGAGATCGTCCCGACCCTCAAAAGAGAAGGAACAAGGGAGGCCAGGCCCCTAACGGCCGCTCCCTCCTCGGGCCGAGACCTTCACACGTCGATAGCTTCCGAAAGTTCTCGACGTTCACCCCCCTGAACACTCCGCCGGAGCGAATCCTGGCTTTGCACCGTGATAAGCTAGGAAGTCCAACTCCTCTCACGAAGGATCCCGCCAAGAGGGATCAAAACAAGTTCTGCGAATACCACCAAGATCACGATCGAGGCCCTGATTCAAGACGAGTAACTGAAAGAATACGTCCTTAGAAAGATCGGGACGGCCGCGGCACACGGTGAGCGTCCGCGGCAGGAAAGGAAGGGTCCGGCGACGGTGACCGTCACAGACCGAGCAGTAATTGAAGAACCGGAGAGCTCACAACTACATGTCGTGGGCTCGATCATGGGCGGCCCGAAGTTTGGGGACTCGTCCACGCAAAGGAAGAAGTACGTGCGTGAAGTTTCCCAAGGGAAAATAGCACACTACATCAACCATACGTACGAGGCTCCTCCTCCGGCCCCATTCGAGTCTATGTTCTTCACTGGCCAAGAGGCGGCGCGAGACCTCCACCCACACAACGACGCGATAGTCATCTCAGCCCCGGTCGCCAACAACCTCGTCCGGAGAATCCTAATCGACAATGGAAACTCCGCCGATATAATCTTCAAGTCGGCGCTGGACAGGATGAAGCTATCCGGAATGAGACCGACCCCGATCTTGACTCCCCTCTTCGGCTTCTCCGGGTAGAGGGTCATGATGGAGGGAACCATCGACCTCCCGGTCACCTTCGGGACACCAGGGGGGCTCGAGGTCACCCACATCGTGTCGTTCCTGGTCGTGGACCAACCCTCTGCTTACAACATCATAATTGGCCGCCCGACCCTCAATCGGTTGAAGGCCATTACGTCCACTTACCATCTGATGATGAAGTTCCCGACCGAGAAGGGGATCGCCATAATGATGGGAGACCAATCAATGGCAAGGATGTGCTACATCCAAGGCGTGGACGGAAAGGGGAAAGGAATGATGATGAGCACCGTCTTCCAGCTCGGGGACAAGTTCCCGTGCAAGATAGAGGAATGAGGCACCTTCGGAGAACTGGACCAAAGGGGCGATGTCGAGCCTCGAAAGGTGGAGACACCGGACGACCTCGTTCCCGTCGTGTTGGACGACGCCAAGCCTGAACAAGTAGTCAAGGTAGGCGCCCAACTCCCGTCCGAAGTCCGAACCCAGCTCGCCACCTTCCTCCGCGAGCACAAAGACGTCTTTGCGTGGACGCACGCCGACATGCCGGGGATCGACCCCGAGATAATGGTTCACCGTCTCAACGACGACAAGAGAGTAGCTGAACGCATTCAACCGCGGCGGACGTTCAGCGGAGAGAGATACCAAGCCATCGGTGAAGAGGTTGACAAACTTCTTGCCGCCGACTTCATCAGGGAGGCGGAACACCCCAAGTGGGTGTCCAATGTGGTGATGGTCAAGAAGCCAAACGGGAAGTGGCGGATCTGTATCGACTATAAAGATCTCAACAAGGCCTGTCCGGAAGATAGCTTCCCTCTCCCGAGGATCGAGCAACTTGTGGACGCTACGGCGGGCCACGAGTTGTTGAGCTTCATGGACGCCTACTCAGGCTACAACCAGATCCGCTTGCACGAGCCGGATCAGATCAAGACCACCTTTGTTACGAACCGCAGACTCTACTGTTACAAGGTCATGCTCTTTGGACTCAAAAATGCGGGAGCGACGTATTAAAGGTTGGTGAACCGAATGTTCACCAATCAAATTGGTAAAACCATGGAGGTCTACATGGACGATATGCTCGTCAAAAGCCTCAAGGCCCACGACCACGTTCGAGACCTAAGAGAGATGTTTGCGATCCTGCGACGCTACAAGATGAAGCTCAACCCCAAAAAGTGTACCTTTGGGGTCGAGTCCGGGAAATTCTTGGACTACATGGGTAGCCGCCGCGTGATCGAGGCTAACCCTGAGAAGATTAGGGCGATCTTAGAGATGAGGTCACCGCAGAAAGTGAAAAAAGTTCAGAGTCTGACAGGAAGATCGCCGCCCTGACGCGATTCGTGTCCAAGGCCATCGATAGGTGCCAACCATTTTTCAAGGCACTGAAGAAGACCGACGGGTTCGTGTGGACGGAGGAGTGCGAGGAAGCATTCCGCGAAATGAAAGCCTATTTCGCCTCCCCCTCGTTCCTCGCAAAGCCAAAGAATGGCGAAACCTTGTACATCTACCTCGCGGTTTCCGACAGGGCCGTGAGCACGGTTCTCATACGCGAAGAAGACAAGGTGCAATGGGTGGTCTATTACGTTAGCAAGGCGCTCCTCGACGTCGAGACTCGATACCCGGAAATCGAGAGATTGTCCCTCGCCCTTGTCATGGGGGCGAGAAAACTCCGACCCTACTTTCAGGCGCACCCCATTGTGGTCCGCACGGGACATCGCATCGAGAAGGCCCTTCAAAAAGGGACCTCCTCTCGAATGGCATTGAAGCTTCTAAGGCTCGGATATTTTTGGCCAACCTTGAAAAGGGACTCCCACGAGTGGGCCAAAACATGCGACAAATGCCAAAGGTTCGCTCACATCCCGCGCCAAGCCCTTGCCCCGCTATGCCCGATCATCGTGCCGCGACCCTTCGCGAAGTGGGGAATCAATCTCATCGGCGAGCTACCTATGGCTCCGAGGCAATACAAGCATGCAATCGTGGCGATCAACTATTTCACGAAGTGGGTAGAGGCCGAACCGCTGGCAAAGATCACCGAGGCGAACACGACGAACTTCATCTGGAAGAACATCGTCTGCCGCTTCGGGATCCCCGCGTCGATTGTGACCGATAACGGAAAGCAATTTGACAACGTGCGCCTCCGAGAAATGTGCGAGCGTTTGGGCATTAGCAAGACTTTCTCTTCCCCCCGCCATCCGCAAGCCAACGGTCAAGTCAAGGCGGTCAACAAGACGATCAAGGAGAACCTGAAGAAGAAGCTGGAAGAATGGAAGGGGGCTTGGGCCGACGAGCTTCCCATGGGCGTACCGAACCACCGCTCGAAATGCGACCGGCAAAACCCCTTTCGCTCTCGCGTTCGGCGTCGAGGCCGTGGTACCCATCGAGACCAAGCTGCCAACCCTGCGCATCGAGGGATACGAAGAAGCCGCCAACAACGACGCAATCAGGCTCGAGTTGGACCTCATAGACGAGAAGAGGGCGAACGCGCTCACCCACCTTGCTGCACAAAAGAGGAAGGTCGAGAAGTACTACAACTCCAAGATCAAGATGCGATAGTTCGCCGACGGAAGCCTCGTCCTCAGAAGGGTGTTCCAAAACACCAAGGTGCAAGGAGCGGGAGTTCTGGGTCCCACCTGGGAAGGCCCGTATCGTGTGCGCCGAGCCATTCACAACGACACGTACAAGCTCGAGAACCTGGAAGGACTCGTGTTCACGCACCCGTGGAACGCGGAGCACCTGCGGCAATACTACCAATAGAGGCGCCACATGCCCGACCTGCGATTATTTTCGTTTTGTTTTCGATATTAGCAAAAGACAATTTCATATTTCAAGTACGGCCAATGGCCTGGGAAGGTAATTTTTAACTATTTCAACATTATAATTGAATTACATTTCGCTTTGACACCTTCACCTTATTGTATTACAATTTCTCGTCTCCTCTACGAGCACCCAAGAAACTCGGGGGGCTAACGAGGATAAAATGAGGATAATGTTGTTGGCCCGTCTAGGGCCAACGGGAACAAAGGCATCTCTTCGACCCACGTGGCTAGTACGAGGTCTTGGGCGGCGAAACCCTGACTCAACCAGGGGCCGGCCCAAACCAATGGCCAAGTCAAACACCTTGCCCAGTCATGGGCCGAGTCAATGGCCCACTCGGCCATTGGCTGGATCAAATGGCTCGCTCGGCCATTGAGCAGTTCACTCGGCCAATGGCCGAGTGAACCCTTCAGCCACCACGGCAGTTCACTCAGCCATTGGCCGAGTGAACCATCCAGCAGTTCACTCGGCCAATGGCCGAGTGAACCCTTCAGCCACCAAGGCAGTTCACTCGGCCATTGGCCGAGTGAACCTTCCAGCAGTTCACTCGGCCAATGGCCGAGTGAACCCTTCAGCCGGCCATGCAGTTCACTCGGCCATTGGCCGAGTGAACCTTCTAGCTGCCCATGCAGTTCACTCGGACATTGGCCGAGTGAACCTTCCAGCAGTTCACTCGGCCAATGGCCGAGTGAACCTCAGCCGGCCCAAGCTTTTCACTCGGCCAATGGCCGAGTGAACCTCACCACCATGTTCACTCGGCCATTGGCCGACCCAGCCACTCAATGGCCGAACCAAGCAAGTTCACTCGGCCAAGGGGTCTTCAAACCACCCCTTGGCTGCCTATAAATAGAAGGGCCACTCCCCTACTCCAGGTAACCCATTCTTGAGTACTGAAACGCTGCCGAACTCGTACCTCGCTCGTTCCTCTCAAGTCTCGGCCTCTAAACACCCCTAAAACCTCTATACTCCACCTCAATCCCACTAATGTTGAGCGTCAGAGAGGTAAACAGGGGCACCCCCCTGTTTCCCCTTTGTAGTTCACAGTCTCTTGTTTGCTTTTCAGGTATCAAGACGAGGTGAGCTTCACCCACAGCTAAGGGACGACTTGGGATACCAAGTCCGACACGCTCGAGTCGAGACGAGACCACTTGGTCCGGCCTTGGGTCTGACCGTCTTTGGCTCCTAAATAGTTGTCCGAAAAACAGCGACAACATTTTGGCGCTAGAAGGAGGGGATCTCTCGACCTTGGCAACACATCCCCTCTACCAGTCTTCTTCTCACTTCTACGACTCTCGAGAGATGAGTCGTAGCCCCGCCACCTCCGTGGGCACCCGAGCGACTAGCTCGAGGCGCGACCTCCAAAGCCCTGCGCACCGTCTCGAAGGGCAACCTCGTGATAACGAGAGCCAGCCCCGAGACCCGGCGAATGACCCAGTCCGAGAGGACACGGCTCGAAGGCTCGCTGAGCTCCTAGGCCGCCCCGGCGTCACCAGCGCGCTCATCGCCGACCTCCTTGACTCCAACGACGTCGACGACGTCAACCACGACACCAACCTCGACCACGCTATTCACGAAAGTGGACACGCGCGCACGCTTCCAAGGGGACACCCTTGGGCGGCCACGTCCAAACATCAACCTTTTGGTGAGCACCCACACGCGCCCTCGAGGGGACACCCTCGGGCGACCACGTCAAGGCATCAAAGCTCGCACAATGCCCGAGGACGCTCGGCCTCGAGGTCTCGAAAGGGACGCTCCAAGCTCACCGTCCGCATCCAAAACCCTTGTGAAGGTGACAACGTCGATGGTCTCGGCCTCCGCCAAAGGCGTCGCCTGAATGATGCGCCCTTAACAAGGGTGATAGGGACGGCCTCCGGAGGCTTGAGAAACCGCCTCAGTTCTCAAAGAGAGAATCACGGGTTCGACTTGAGAGAAAAGCTCAACGCCCGACGCGAGACCGCGATCATCTTGGGGCAGCAACCACCCAACGTTGATTGAGCACTCGACCAAGAACGCGCAGCCACGCTTGTGATGCCGGCCGTTAGTCTCGAGTCTCGAAGGAAAAGGCGCCGGAAGGGTCAAGTCCCTAACGACCACCCTTCTCCAGCCCCGAAGTGATCCTTCGTCCCGCTCAACACAACGCCCGACCGGATCCTGAGCTTACGCCGCGATAAGCTGGGAAGCCCCGCTCCACTCACAAAGGACCCCGCGAAGCAAGATCGAAGTAGGTTCTGCGAATACCACAAAGATCACGGGCACGCGACGATCGAGTGCAAGCAGCTTAAGAAGCGAATTGATTCCCTAATTCGAGGTGGGGATTTCGAGGAATTCGTCGCGTGTGCTAGCAAGCCATGAGTGTCGTTACTTCGACCCTTAAACTCATGACCGAGCTTGATCGACCTCTTGATTGCTTTCATTTCAAAAATGTAATTTTCTTTTTTTCATAAAAGAAGGCCAAATGCCATGACTACCTGTAACAACCCCCTTTATTGCAATAAAGAGTTATTCTACACATGACAACTTTTGACACGCACTATTGTATACCCCCAACACAAGAGTTTCTTGGCCCCCGTCTCACAAACGCAAGAAACTCGGGGGGCTAACAGGGATCAATGCTCAATCAAAAACAACTCAACAACAACTAAAAAAAAAAAAAAAAAAGGGATAATAATCAAGTCTCAAGGGGCCGATGGTTAGGCCGGAAATCCCAAAGAAAGACTCTTCACATGTCTCCTCGAGATGAATTCATTCCTTGAGTCGAGCTACGAGTCCGCGAGTCGACCGATGCTCCTCGTGCCGACTCTTCACGAAACTCCTCGTGTAGGCTCTACGTGAGTTCTCGAGTCGAGTTCGAGTCCACGAGTCGACTGATACTCCTCGTGCCGACTCTCCACATGTCTCCTCGAGATGCGTTCATTCCTCGAGTCGAGCCCCGAGTCCACGAGTCGACTAATGCTCCTCGTGCCGACTCTTCACGCAACTCCTCGTGCAGGCTCTACGTGAGTCCTCGAGTCGAGTTCGAGTCCACGACTCGACTGATACTCCTCGTGCCGACTCTCCACATGTCTCCTCGAGATGCGTTCATTCCTCGAGTCGAGCCCCGAGTCCACAAGCCAACTAATAGCTCCTCGTGCAGGCTCTACATGAGTCCTCGAGTTGAGTCTCGAGTTCGCGCTCGCCGCCCAGCTCGTGGGCCGATAGGCAACGAGTTACAAATGGGTTCAAGGTCTGCGTCCGTAGGGCGTATCTGGTCTAGCCAGCGTCCACGGGAAACCTCGCCACACGAATGTGGCATCGCGCTCGCCGCCCAGGTCGTCGGCCGATAGGCAACGAGTTACAAATGGGTTCAAGGTCTGCGTCCGCAGGGCGTATCTGGTCTAGCCAGCGTCCACGGGAAATCTCGCCACACGAATGTGGCATCGCGCTCGCCGCCCAGCTCGTCGGCCGATAGGCAACGAGTTACAAATGGGTTCAAGGTCTGCGTCCGCAGGGCGTATCTGGTCTAGCCAGCGTCCACGGGAAACCTCGCCACACAAATGTGGCATCGCGCTCGCCGCCCAGCTCGTCGGCCGATAGGCAACGAGTTACAAATGGGTTCAAGGTCTGTGTCCGCAGGGCGTATCTGGTCTAGCCAGCGTCCACGGGAAACCTCGCCACACAAATGTGGCATCGCGCTCGCCGCCCAGCTCGTCGGCCGATAGGCAACGAGTTACAAATGCGTTCAAGGTCTGCGTCCGCAGGGCGTATCTGGTCTAGCCAGCGTCCACGACAAACCTCGCCACACAAATGTGGCATCGCGCTCGCCGCCCAGCTCGTCGGCCGATAGGCAACGAGTTACAAATGGGTTCAAGGTCTGCATCCGCAGGGCGTATCTGGTCTAGCCAGCGTCCACGGGAAACCTCGCCACACAAATGTGGCATCGCGCTCGCCGCCCAGCTCGTCGGCCGATAGGCAACGAGTTATAAATGGGTTCAAGGTCTGCGTCCGCAGGGCGTATCTGGTCTAGCCAGCGTCCACGGGAAATATCGCCACACAAATGTGGCATCGGCGCTCGCCGCCCAGCTCGTCGGCCGATAGGCAACGAGTCACAAATGGGTTCAAGGTCTGCGTCCGCAGGGCGTATCTAGTCTAGCCAGCGTCCACGGGAAACCTCGCCACACAAATGTGGCATCGCGCTCGCCGCCCAGCTCGTCGGCCGATAGGCAACGAGTTACAAATGGGTTCAAGGTCTGCGTCCGCAGGGCGTATCTGGTCTAGCCAGCGTCCACGGGAAACCTCGCCACACAAATGTGGCATCGCGCTCGCCGCCCAGCTCGTCGGCCGATAGGCAACGAGTTACAAATGGGTTCAAGGTCTGCGTCCATACAACAAAGACGTGCAAATCGATTATGCCTTCGTTGGCAAGTCGATAAAATAAGACGCGCACAACACAAAAAAGACGTGCAAATCGATTATGCCTTCGTTGGCAAATAGAGAAAACAAGACGCGCACAATACAACAAAGACGTGCAAATCGATTATGCCTTCGTTGGCAAGTCGAGAAAACAAGACGCGCACAATACAACAAAGACGTGCAAATCGATTATGCTTTCGTTGGCAAGTCGAGAAAACAAGACGCGCACAATACAACAAAGACGTGCAAATCGATTATACCTTCGTTGGCAAGTCGAGAAAATAAGACGCGCACAACACAAAAAAGACGTGCAAATCGATTATGCCTTCATTGGCAAGTCGAGAAAACAAGACGCGCACAACACAATAAAGCCGTGCTAATCGATCACGCCCTCACTGGTAGATCGAGAAAATAAGCCGCGCACGACCAACCCGGAACAATAAGTCGTCCCTCGCGACGCCCAAAGGCCGTCCCTCGTGACGCGCGAAGGCCATTCCTCATGACGCAAACCCGAGAGCGTTCATCCCGCATCCGTATAAAAGCGTAGATTTTGAGTTTCCACTCGATCTACGCTCGACCGGAAACTCGGGGGGCTAATGTTGTTGGCCCGTCTAGGGCCAACGGGAACAAAGGCATCTCTTCGACCCACGTGGCTAGTACGAGGTCTTGGGCGGCGAAACCCTGACTCAACCAGGGGCCGGCCCAAACCAATGGCCAAGTCAAACACCTTGCCCAGCCATGGGCCGAGTCAATGGCCCACTCGGCCATTGGCTGGATCAAATGGCTCGCTCGGCCATTGAGCAGTTCACTCGGCCAATGGCCGAGTGAACCCTTCAGCCACCACGGCAGTTCACTCGGCCATTGGCCGAGTGAACCATCCAGCAGTTCACTCGGCCAATGGCCGAGTGAACCCTTCAGCCACCAAGGCAGTTCACTCGGCCATTGGCCGAGTGAACCTTCCAGCAGTTCACTCGGCCAATGGCCGAGTGAACCCTTCAGCCGGCCATGCAGTTCACTCGGCCATTGGCCGAGTGAACCTTCTAGCTGCCCATGCAGTTCACTCGGACATTGGCCGAGTGAACCTTCCAGCAGTTCACTCGGCCAATGGCCGAGTGAACCTCAGCCGGCCCAAGCTTTTCACTCGGCCAATGGCCGAGTGAACCTCACCACCATGTTCACTCGGCCATTGGCCGACCCAGCCACTCAATGGCCGAACCAAGCAAGTTCACTCGGCCAAGGGGTCTTCAAACCACCCCTTGGCTGCCTATAAATAGAGGGGCCACTCCCCTACTCCAGGTAACCCATTCTTGAGTACTGAAACGTTGCCGAACTCGTACCTCGCTCGTTCCTCTCAAGTCTCGGCCTCTAAACACCCCTAAAACCTCTATACTCCACCTCAATCCCACTAATGTTGAGCGTCGGAGAGGTAAACAGGGGCACCCCCCGTGTTTCCCCTTTGTAGTTCACAGTCTCTTGTTTGCTTTTCAGGTATCAAGACGAGGTGAGCTTCACCCACAGCTAAGGGACGACTTAGGATACCAAGTCCGACACGCTCGAGTCGAGACGAGACCACTTGGTCCGGCCTTGGGTCTGACCGTCTTTGGCTCCTAAATAGTTGTCCGAAAAACAGCGACAACAGATAACAAGCTCATTTTTCACAAACTCATTTTTCGCGCGACACACTCACGCAATAACACGTTTTACGCGCCGAAAGGTAGCGAAACGTCAACAAATCGGATCCGCGCACCGGACCTCCGACCCTCACGCGACGCTTTCGCACGACTCCACGTTTCACGCGCCGAAAGGTAGCAGAACACCAACAAGTCGGATCCGCGCACCGGACCTCCGACCCTCGCGCGACGCTCTTGCACGATTCCATACCCCGCACACCGATAGGCAACGGGGCGTCGGTAGATCGTGTCCGCGCACCGGACCGTCGATCCCGGCAGTCAAAACATAAAATGTGACACGCGTACCGATAAGTACCACGCTCACTGGGAACTGCGTCCACAACAAGCTCGTCCCGATGCGCACGTCGATAGGTAGCGTACTCGCCGGAAGATGAGCGCGACGACCACCCAGCTTGCACACGCCGATAGGCGACGGGTAACGAATGGATGGCCAAGAGTCGCACCCGCCGGACGAATCTGGTCTAGCCAGCGTCCGCGGGAAACTTCGTCGCCAAGTGCGGTAGTGAGCCGTGCAAACCGGTTACGCCAGGTATGGTAAGCCGGGCTCGTAAGACATGCACCAATCACATCGCGCGAATCGATAATGCTAAGCATAGCAAGTTGAGAAAATAAGACGCGTAACAGACGAAAAAGCTTTAACTAAACCAAACAATGTTGTACGAGCAATCCGACAAGAAAAGTATGAGAGTACAGAAAACTTCGAACAAAAGAAAAACATGACAAAATTCCGGAAGAAAACACGACGCAAGCGCTAAACAAGCGTACAAAAAGCCGAAGAAAACTTGGCTACTCTGAGCCGAAGTCGATCTGCTCTTCGTCATCCTCGGGGCGAGGGGCGCCAGACCCGCCAATGGCTTTTCCGTCAAGTTGACGGTTCGTCGACTGGGCGGCTTCCACGGGGGCTTGAGGGCGCAGGTCGTCCTCCGGCGGCTCACCGTCCAGAGGAGGAAACATGACGTCGAAGAACGAAAACGTGGTCCCGCGAGACTGCACGGCGTCGTCCCTCTCCTCAGCGAGGATCTGCACCTCCGCCCGCAAAGTATCCTTCTCCCTCTCGGCCTTGACCCGGGAGATCTCCCTTGCTGACAGTCGAGCGTGGACGATGCTCAGCTCCTCGTCCCGGCTCGAGAGCGCCGCCTGGAGCTTCTTCGTCTCCCCTAAGAAGGTGTCGGCCGCCTCCTCCGCCTTCTCCCGAGACGCCTGCTCTGCCATGCGAAGCAATTTCTCGGTCGTCGACTCCTCGCTAGCTCGCTTCAGCTCCTCCTCGAGTGCTTGAAATTCTCGAGCGGTGCGGGCTCCCGCTAGAGCGGCAGCGTGGGCGGCCGCCGTGCTCTCCTTGTCCTTCTCCATGATCTGCATGCGCCGCAGCAGGTCCCGGAAAATGCGGTCGCTTCGCTCTTGACGTGCAAGCATCTGCGGAAACAAGTAGTGTACGTATAGGCAGAACGAGCATAACAACTACACGTGAGACAGGCAAACGAATCGTACCTTTCGGGCGTCTCTGATCCCATTCTGGAAGTGCTCAAGGTCGTTCGTCGTTAGCAGACCCTTGAAATCCCGCAAGGAGGTTTCAAGGATTCCTCGAGAGCACTGGTCCCTCAGCTCGGCCGCCTCTACCAGGAGCATCGAGTCCATGCTATCCGGCACCGTCAATGTGTGAGCACGTTGTTGCCGGACGGTGATCCAAAGGAGGTCGACGACGACGGTCGCATGTTTTAAGAGATCGCCTCGTTCCTCGTCCGCGATGGCGACCCCCGGTGGCGAATCTCGGCTCGGGGACGAGCCACGGTCGTGGCTTCGGTGGTAGGTACCACTCTCGGCACTTGCGTACGTGGTCGATGTCGCCGGGCCATTGTATCTGTAAAAGGGGAAAGTGTGTCAGTCGATTAAAACATAATAATAGGCGCAGACATTGGAAAACAACATAAACGCGGAGGCACATGTGTGGTTAGTACCCCCCGCATCGGGTAAGGGAGCAGAGGAACCCCTTGCCTCGGACTCCGGGTCCTCCACGACCTCCATCTCGGGTCCGGAGCACTGAGGATCTTCGTCGGCAGTAGGCACGAACCATCCGGTGGATGCCATAAGGTCCGGAGACTCAAAAAGCAATCCCTGTCGCCTCGAATCTGGTACCGCTCTGATCACGGTCGCAAGTTCAGAGCTCTCAATGCCATGGTCTACCGGGAAGTCGGCCACGGGACCAAAGGTGAGTGGCGCCATCCCAAAGGCTGACTCGGATACCCACACCCAAGTGTAGCGGTGTTTAGAAGTTAGCCTGGTAAGGATGGGAAACCGCTTCCGATGTTGGACCTTGTAGAAGTCAGATTTCCCAGGGACTCAAAGACGGACACGAGGTTCCTGATATCGTCGGCCGTCACGGCCCGGCCTTTCGCTCGGTGCAACATCATGTGGCAGTCGGCCACCATGCAGTAGAAGGATGGAGACATCTGGGCAGGGTGGACATTGAGACGAACCAGGAGATTCTGGATCACAGGCTGGAAAGGCAATCACAGCCCCCCACGAAGGCTGGCCTCGTGAACAGCGGTGTACCCCTTCCGGGGGCGAGTCGGAAGGTTTTCGGGCAGCGGTCACAATAGCAATACGGATTGCGGGATGCCGAACCGTTTCCTCAAACCTCTAAATCTCGCGAACGAGAGGGAGCTCGGGAAGTCAACCCCGGAACAGTCAAAACCGTCTCAGACCATCGATTAACCGATAGGATGAGATGAGGCACGCTCCTCCTCTTGTGCGGTCAGAGAACGCCTCCCGGTCGCCGGCGAACAGGGCAAAAGGGATTCGCCCGAGCCTTCGGGGTTCGCCGAGCTTCCTAGGTCCGCGGCGCTCTCAAGATCGATCGACCTTGCGCCCTCGCCCGCGCTAAGGCCGGCCAATCAGGTTCCCGTACCCACGTTGGGCCTCGCCGGGCGACCTTCCTCGCCGATGATTGGACCGACCGGGCACACTTCTTCGCCCGCGCCTAACCTAGAGAAGAAGCAAGTACATGTAATTAAAAACTAATATGAGCTAAGAAGTTTACTAACCTTTCTTGAAGCTTGATCTTTGAGAAGCTCTTAGAAAGTTGCAACGCTCGTCTCCCCTCGCAGCACGTCTCTCTTCCTTTCCTCGGCACCTCGAGCAACCACGAAAGTTTCTATCACTAAATCACTCGAAATAAAGGAATTAGTGAGTGGGCACTTTAAACACTACGACTTAAGAACAAGTCTTGAAGTCGCAGAGCTAAACACTAGGTCGAGTGAGGACCTAGGTGCCAAAACAAGAAAAATCGAAAATAAACTAGAAAGAGAGAGAGAGAGGAGTTCGGCCAAGTTCTAGAGAGAGAGTCTCTCAAATCTCTTAAACTTGGATGAATGAAATGTGAGGAAATGAGGCTCCTATTTATAAGAGAGGCTTTACCTTCAATAAGGTAGTTTCCTCTTCTATAGAATATCACATATTCATGAGAAAATATTGCCTCTTTCCCACTTAAGTCACACGGCCAAGGCAGCCTTCTAGAAGGCTTGGATTTGTTTCCTTTTTTGTTCCTTGCCTTGCCTTGACTCTACTTGGCCGAATTCCCTTAAGCATCCTTATGCAAATTTGTTTCCTCTTTTTCTTTTGGCAAGTATCCTGATACATTTATGCGCAAAATATTCTCTCTTCCTATGGGTATGTTGGGCGCCCATTATGTCTAGAAAAGGCTTCTAGAATTTTCTTCACTTGTTCATGACAACATAAGAAAAGGCCCATACAGAATTTTCAATAAAATTCTTATGAAACGAAATTAATTCACAAGGCCCAATGATCAAGTCATGGCCAAGTGACATTAAGTCATCAAATGAACTTGTCAAAAAATTTATTGACATTCATTTCATCCTTTGTCTCAAAAGACAAAAATACCCTTTTAACTATTTTCGTTTCTTGTTTTGACTTACTTCCAGTTTAACTATTCCTATCGATGTGATTCGTGACAGTGACCTCATGGACCCAAATGAACAAAGCTTGAGCTAAACACTTGGACTCAAAATTCACAAACCTTTTCCAAGTTTAGCTTAATGCCAACTGACTCCACTAAGGAGCTGACACTGAAAATCTCTCGGTTCAAATGAATTTATTTTTTACTCAAGAATTCAACCTAATTATGATGAGCGGATCCACTAAATATTATCTATGTTTACCCTTCATGAATGTCATCAGCTAGTCGGGATATAATAAATTACCATTTTACCCTTCTAGCTGTTATTTCCTCAACTCCTTTGTCGCTTGTGAATAAGTTAGAAACAATGTATTGACGAGGAGCTAACAAGTCACATTGTTTCATCCAAAAGAGTCAGGACTCAATTTGGACACTTGTCAGTTTATTTATTCACACTCCAAGGAACAAAGCATGAGGTGCATTGCATTTCAGCAATCTTGTACATGAATTCCATATCTATGAGAACTTCACAAAGTTACTCATGACATTCTCACAACTTAGTACTTCACCAATAGGCCCTGTTCGGAATCACATAGTGAGTCCGAACTCTGACTTTCTCAAATGAGAATACTAAGGTGTGAAATGGCATGTCTCATTTAAGAATTAGGGTAAGCATGATGCAATTCATACATAGTGACTTCGAGACATAAGAGGTTAAATGGTTTGTTCTTATCTTGTCTCTAGAAGTGCACTGGTCTATTCAGTACCTTCGGAAGATACCTAGAAGAACTATAGGTCTCCAACTCTCAATGGCTCATAACCAGACATCATAGATTCTTCTAACAATCGTACTGAGGTCAATAGTCCTTTGACCCTAAGATTGCGAATATATCGTTTTAAGCAAACTACGAAGAGTTTGTTTATGCAAATCTACATTTGTCTCTTCGTAAGTTGTTAAGTTTGTTTATGGACTAAAAGACTAAGGTTTTATCATAAAGCTTCAAACAAAGAAAGAATGAATGAATGTTTCAACTTTATTATTAAATGAATAGGCAATTACAAGCAAGAGTCTTCATGAGACTTTATTACATCAAATGTACAAAATAAAGATTACAACTCTTCTTGTGGGCACCATAGACAACAAACTCCCACTTGACTCAAAGAAGATAGGTGTAGTCTTTCATGCCTAATCCCTCACGATGTTGGTCGAAGACCTTGTTCGCTAGGGCCTTGGTGAATGGATCTGCGAGGTTGTCCACCGTTGAGATCTTCTTCACTTCCACGTCTCCGCGGTGCACGATCTCTCGAATCAAATGGTATTTCCTCTCAATATGCTTAGAGCGCTTATGGCTTCTAGGTTCCTTTGAGTTAGCGACAGCCCCACTATTATCACAATAAAGGGTCATGGGCTCGTCGACGTTTGGAACAACTTCCAAATACTTAAGGAATTTTCTAAGCCATACAGCCTCTTTGGATGCTTCACAAGTAGCCACATATTTTGCTTCCATTGTGGAGTCACCAATGCAAGATTGCTTAATACTCCTCCACACAACAGCTCCACCATTAAGGATGAACACAGATCCCGAAGTGGATTTCCTGGAATCCTTATCCGCTTGAAAATCGGAGTCGGTATATCCCGTCATAGTCAGGTCAGTACCGGAGTATGTAAGTGTTGTCGCAGTTTTTCGGACAACGATTTAGGAACCGGAAATGGTTAGACCCAAGGCCGGACCAAGTGGTCTCACTCCGGCTCGAGCGTGTCGGACTTGATATCTCAAGTCGTCCCTTAGCTGTCTGTAATGTCTATCTCGTCCAAGCACCTGAAACACAAGCAAAGGTGTAAACTACAAAGGGGAAACAGAGGGGTTGCCTCTGTTTACCTCTCCGACGCTCAACATTAGTAGGATTGAGGTGGTTGATAGAGGTTTAGTGTTTAGGGGTCGAGAATTGAGAGAAACGAGCGAGTTGTGAGTTCGGCAGCGTTTCAGTACTCAAATTCGGGTTACCTGGGTCGAGGGAGAGACCCTCTTATTTATAGGCGGCCAAGAGGTGTTTGAGGAACCCCTTGGCCGAGGGCCAGTCTTGGAAGGCCGGCCTTGGAGCGCCGGCCGAGGGGGGCCGGCCTTGGAGCGCCGGCCGAGGAGGGCCGGCCTTGGAGCGCCGGCCGAGGAGGGCCGGTCTTGGAGCGCCGGCCGAGGAGGGCCGGCCTTGGAGCACCGGCCGGCCATGGAGGAGGGCCGGCCTTGGAGGGCCGGCCATGGAGGAAGGCCGGCCTTGGAGCGCCGGCCATGGAGGGAGGCCGGCCTTGGAGCGCCGGCCGAGGAGGGCCGGTCTTGGAGGGCCGGCCGGCCATGGAGGAGGGCCGGCCTTGGAGGGCCGGCCAGCCATGGAGGAGGGCCGGCCTTGGAGGGCCGGCCATGGAGGAAGGCCGGCCTTGGAGCGCCGGCCATGGAGGGAGGCCGGCCTTGGAGCGCCGGCCGAGGAGGGCCGGTCTTGGAGGGCCGGCCGGCCATGGAGGAGGGCCGGCCTTGGAGGGCCGGCCATGGAGGAAGGCCGGCCTTGGAGCGCCGGCCATGGAGGGAGGCCGGCCTTGGAGCGCCGGCCGAGGAGGGCCGGTCTTGGAGGGCCGGCCTTGGCCAGCGCCGGTCTTGGGCCGGTCATACGCCGGGCGGCCGCCGGCCGGGAGCTGGCCGGACGGCACTTGGCCGGCCGGTAGCCGCTGTGCGGTCCTCGCACCGGTCGCGTGGATCTAAGCGATGCCTTAGCTCTCGTCGGTCCGAGACGGACCGACAACATTAGCCCCCCGAGTTTCCGGTCGAGCGTAGGTCGAGTGGAAACTCAAAATCTACCCCTTTATACGGATGCGGGATGAACGCTCTCGGGTTCGTGTCATGAGGAATGGCCTTCGCGCATCGCGAGGGACGGCCTTTGTGTGTCGCGAGGGACGGCCTTTGTGCGTCTCAAGGGACGGCCTTTGTTTCGGGTTGATCGTGCGTGGCTTATTTTCTCGATCTGCCAATGAGGGCGTGATCGATTAGCACGACTTTATTGTGTCGTGCGCGTCTTATTTTCTCGATTTGCCAATGAGGGCATAATCGATTTGCGCGTCTTCTTTGTGTGGTGCGCGTCTTACTTTTCTCGACTTGCCAACGAAGGCATGATCGATTAGCACGTCTTCGTCGTTTAGTGCGCGTCTTACTTTTCTCGATTTGCCAACGAAGGCATAATCGATTAGCACGTCTTTTTTGTTTTGTGCGCGTCTTATCTTTCTCGACTTGCCAACGAAGGCATAATCGATTTGCACGTCTTCGTCGTTTAGTGCGCGTCTTACTTTTCTCGATTTGCCAACGAAGGCATAATCGATTAGCACGTCTTCGTCGTATGGTGCGCGTCTTATGTTCTCGATTTGCCAACGAAGGCATAATCGATTAGCACGTCTTCGTCGTATGGTGCGCGTCTTATGTTCTCGATTTGCCAACGAAGGCATAATCGATTAGCACGTCTTCGTCGTATGGTGCGCGTCTTATGTTCTCGATTTGCCAACGAAGGCATAATCGATTAGCACGTCTTCGTCGTATGGTGCGCGTCTTATGTTCTCGATTTGCCAACGAAGGCATAATCGATTAGCACGTCTTCGTCGTATGGTGCGCGTCTTATGTTCTCGATTTGCCAACGAAGGCATAATCGATTAGCACGTCTTCGTCGTATGGTGCGCGTCTTATGTTCTCGATTTGCCAACGAAGGCATAATCGATTAGCACGTCTTCGTCGTATGGTGCGCGTCTTATGTTCTCGATTTGCCAACGAAGGCATAATCGATTAGCACGTCTTTTTTGTTGTTGTTTTTTTTTTTTTTTTTTGTTGAACGAGTGAGCTTTAGTTTCGTTGAGCATTGTTTCCCATTAGCCCCCCGAGTTTCTTGTGTACTCGTAGAGGAGACTAGAAATTATAATGCAACAAGGTGAAATGTAATCTAATTATCATACGGAAATAGTCAAAAATTACATCCCTGGGCCATTGGCCTTATTGAAATTCGAGATTGTCTTAAAACCGGAAATAAAATGACATAATGAGAAAAGGGGACGGGCTTAGCCCACGACATGCAGCTGTGAGCTCTCCGGTTGTTCAATCGCTGCCTGGTTCATGTCAGTCACCGTCGCCGGACCCTTTCTTCCCCGCCGTGGACGGCCTTCGTGCACCGTGGCCGCCCCGACCGTTCTTAGGACATACTCTTTTAATTTCCCGACTTGAATCAGGGCCTCGATCTGACGCCTAAGATGATAGCACTCGGACGTCAGATGCCCGTGATCCTGGTGGTACTCACAGAACTTGTTCCGATCCCTCTTCGCGGGATCCTTCGCTAGAGGAGCCGGACTTCCTAGCTTGTCGCGGTGCAGAGCTAGGATCCGCTCTTGCGGAGTGTTCAGCGGGGTGTACGTCGATAACGCTTGGAAGTTATCAACGTGCGACGATCTCGGACCGGAGAGGGGGCGACCGTTAGGGGCACGGCCTCCCTTGCTCCTCTTGCTTTGAGGGTCGGGGCGATCTTCGTCCCGTTCTTCGCGGTGGCGACCACCTTGTCCTCCTGACTTCCGGCCATCGCGGCCATCGAGATAGTCCTCGATTCCCATATGTGTGCGGGCTCTCGTCATCAGCTCCGCCATGTCTCGCGGGACTTGCCCGACAATGGACTTGAGGAAGTCGCTCGTGCGAATTCCCTCGGTAATCGCCGTGATGGCGTCCCTGTCATCGAAGCCCTCGACTTTGTGAGACTCCTCGGTGAAGCGGGCGAGGTATTGTCTCAACGTCTCATCTCTCCCCTGTCGAATGGAGAGGAGGTGGGTCTTCGATTTTTTTTGTGCCACAAGCGTGGCAAAGCGAGCGAGGAAAGCCTCTCGCAGGGCCCGGAAGGACGGGATGCTTCCAGGCCTCAAACTTTGGAACCACTCAAAGCCTGACCCTGTGAGGGTCAGGCTGAAGGCTTGGCAGAGGGTGGCGTCCGTCTGCCCTTGCATCGTCATCCACGTCTCATAATGTTGGACGTGGTAGTGGGGGTCCGTGCGTCCATCATAGGGGGGAATGGACGGTAACTTAAAGTTTCCCACGCATGGCTGCGCGAGGACCTGTGCGGCGAAGGGAGAGTATGATTCCTCGATCCCTCCGTACGGCCTTTGCCTCCCTGATTCCCTCATCTCGATGATTTGGTTTTGGAGGCTCTGGATCATTGTGACCATATCAAGCCCGTTGGCAGGGCCAATCGTCGGGGCCACGGGGGTCACCGGTCGGCGTTCATTGGACGCTTGGTCCACGACATTGGCCTGAGGTCGGCCAAGAGTTGCGGCTGGGAGCGCGTCCCTTCGAGAATTTAGCCTTTGGCGGAGATCCTCCCCTCGGGAGTTTCTCTGCGCCGTCAAGCGCTCTCTAAGGTCCACGCTTGGTGCGTGACGAGGCGAGGTCGCCCTTGGCCGAGTCGTCCGGCGAGCGATTCGGCTATCGGCACCATCGTCGACCAGAGTCGCTCTCTCCTCGGCGAGGGGCCGTGTCCGGCCACCTCTTGAGACCGAGGGGGCGAGTCCCCGGGACTGTGACCGTGCCTGTTGTCGCGCCGGGCACAAAGGATCGGCCAACGCACCGTTGGCCCTCTCGGGTCGCGCTTGAGCAAGGCTAGGGGTGGCCTCGTCGGTCCTCGACTCCTCCACGTACTCGGGGTCGGAGTAATCTTGAGCTGATCGATCCTCGACGTCGTAGCCGAGGAGACCGGCGATGAGGGAGCTGTCAACGCCGGGACGGTCAAGGAGCTCCGCGAGCCGCCGAGCCGTGTCCTCTCGGAGCTCGGCCTCGGGGTCGTTCACCGGGTCTTGGGGCTGGCTCTCGCTATCGCGAGGTTGCCCTTCAAGACGGTGCGCGAGGTTTCGGAGGTCGTACCTCGAGCTCGTCGCTCGGGTACCCGCGGAGGTAGTGGGTAGATGACTCATCTCTCGAGAGTCGTGAGAACGAAGGGAGAAAACTGGTAGAGGGAATGCGTCGCCAAGGTCGAGAGATCCCCTCCTTCTAGCGCCAAAATGTTGTCGCAGTTTTTTGGACAACGATTTAGGAACCGGAAATGGTTAGACCCAAGGCCGGACCAAGTGGTCTCACTCCGGCTCGAGCGTGTCGGACTTGATATCTCAAGTCGTCCCTTAGCTGTCTGTAATGTCTATCTCGTCCAAGCACCTGAAACACAAGCAAAGGTGTAAACTACAAAGGGGAAACAGAGGGGTTGCCTCTGTTTACCTCTCCGACGCTCAACATTAGTAGGATTGAGGTGGTTGATAGAGGTTTAGTGTTTAGGGGTCGAGAATTGAGAGAAACGAGCGAGTTGTGAGTTCGGCAGCGTTTCAGTACTCAAATTCGGGTTACCTGGGTCGAGGGAGAGACCCTCTTATTTATAGGCGGCCAAGAGGTGTTTGAGGAACCCCTTGGCCGAGGGCCTGTCTTGGAAGGCCGGCCTTGGAGCGCCGGCCGAGGGGGGCCGGCCTTGGAGCGCCGGCCGAGGAGGGCCGGCCTTGGAGCGCCGGCCGAGGAGGGCCGGTCCTGGAGCGCCGGCCGAGGAGGGCCGGCCTTGGAGCACCGGCCGGCCATGGAGGAGGGCCGGCCTTGGAGGGCCGGCCATGGAGGAAGGCCGGCCTTGGAGCGCCGGCCATGGAGGGAGGCCGGCCTTGGAGCGCCGGCCGAGGAGGGCCGGTCTTGGAGGGCCGGCCGGCCATGGAGGAGGGCCGGCCTTGGAGGGCCGGCCGGCCATGGAGGAGGGCCGGCCTTGGAGGGCCGGCCATGGAGGAAGGCCGGCCTTGGAGCGCCGGCCATGGAGGGAGGCCGGCCTTGGAGCGCCGGCCGAGGAGGGCCGGTCTTGGAGGGCCGGCCGGCCATGGAGGAGGGCCGGCCTTGGAGGGCCGGCCATGGAGGAAGGCCGGCCTTGGAGCGCCGGCCATGGAGGGAGGCCGGCCTTGGAGCGCCGGCCGAGGAGGGCCGGTCTTGGAGGGCCGGCCTTGGCCAGCGCCGGTCTTGGGCCGGTCATACGCCGGGCGGCCGCCGGCCGGGAGCTGGCCGGACGGCACTTGGCCGGCCGGTAGCCGCTGTGCGGTCCTCGCACCGGTCGCGTGGATCTAAGCGATGCCTTAGCTCTCGTCGGTCCGAGACGGACCGAAAACAGTAAGCATCAAATTCCTAGTTCTTCGAAGATACTTAAGAACATGCTTAACAGCAATCCAGTGCTCGAGTCCAGGGTTGGATTGGAAACGGCTAACTACGCCAACGGCGAAGCAGATGTCAGGTCTAGTGCAAAGCATAGCATACATGAGGCTTCCTACGGCAGAGGCGTAAGGAATTATCCTCATGTCTTCAATCTCTTGTGCAGTCTTGGGAGACTGGTCCTTAGAGAGTGAAACTCCATGCCTAAAGGGTGTTTGACCCTTCTTGGAGTCTTGCATCGAGAAGCGATCCATCACCAGAATGTACGCGGCTTCTCCTAGATCCTTCATATCGAATTGCTTTGCTAGCCAGACCTTAACCTCAGATAACTTACCCACGTCATTACCAATAAGAAGTATATCATCGACATATAGTACCAGAAACACAACTTTGCCTTCGTGTATTAACTTGTAAACACAAGGCTCATCTATTGACTGTTCAAAGCCGAAGCTCTTTATAGTTTCATCGAATCTAATATTCCATGACCTAGATGCTTGCTTTAATCCATAAATGGACTTAAGCAACTCACAAACCTTGGTCTCTTGACCTTCTTCCACAAAACCGTCTGGTTGAGCCACGTAAATGCGCTCGTCAAGATTGCCATTCAGAAAGGCTGTCTTGACATCCATTTGCCAGATCTCATAGTTGAGAGCTGCAGCTATGGATAGGAGTATGCGGCTGTCTTGGTTCAGAATGTAAGCGGCTGTTTCGAGGGCATATCCCCAAAAGGAAGGAGGGAGTGATGAGTAACTCATCATGGCTCTAACCATCTCTATAAGAGTTCGGTTCTTTCTCTCTGACACTCCGTTTTGTTGAGGTGTGCCAGATGCGGTAAGCTGAGAAGCGATACCTTCTTCTTTAAGAAAGTCATCGAACTCTCCAGACATATACTCACCACCTCGATCAGATCGAAGGGTTTTGATCACTTTGCCAGTTTGCTTTTCCACTAAAGCCCTAAAGACCTTAAATACGTTAAAGGTCTCGGATTTGTGTTTGAGCAAATAGACAAAACCATATCGCGAGTAATCATCGGTGAAGGTAACGAAGTATTCGTATCCTCCACGTGCCTGTTGGCTGAGCGGACCACATACATCAGAATGTACTAGTTCCAGCAACTCAGTGGCTCTTCAACCTTTATCGGAGAAAGGTCGCTTAGTCATTTTTCCTTCTATGCAGGATTCCCAAGTAGGTAGTGAACCTATTGCAGAGGCTTGGAGTGGACCATCTCTCACAAGTCTCTTAATCCTTTCTAGACTGATATGACCAAGTCTTAAGTGCCATATGTGTGTTTATTTTGTTAGATCGGAGGATTCAGAAAGTTTGATCCTCTTTGGCTCCCTAATTAGGTCATTATCTATTTCGGTGTCTAAAAGAGAAGGTTGAGTGGGATAGATGTAGAAAAGAGCATTCTTCATACATGCATCAGTGACAAAAGAATTATCAGGAAACGAAATACGAATTCCATTCTTAATGAACTTTAAACAATAATCTTGCTCACGAAGACGAGCAACGGATATTAAGTTCTTCCCAAAGGTAGGAACAAAATAAAAATTATTCAAGTTTAAAGTGCGGTCTTCAAAAGACAGTGTCACGGATCCCACAGCCTTTGCAGACACCAGGCTCCCATTGTTGTCGGTCGTTTTCGGAAAATCCGAGACGCCGAGGAGGCACGTCGGTCAAAGGGCCGATGGTCAGGCCGGAGGTCCTCGAAAGCGGCAAGCCTTCAAATCTTCGCCCCAAACTCTTGACTCCTCGAGTCGAGCTTCGCTCCTTGAGTCGAGCCTCGAGTCGATCTCCTCGAATCAAACATCGATTCGAGTCTTATCCGTCAAAAGAGCATTTTTGTCATGTCCACAATAGCTCAAAGGGCCCGGAAGCGAGACGATCGCAAAAAGCCCGCAGAAACGAAGCCCAGCGCACGGCGCGCCAGCAGGACCGCGCGCCGCGCCTGGACAAGGCCGCGCCGTGCGTTGAGCGGCACAGATCCTGCGCCGCGGGTTGTGCGCCGCGCGCCGCGGGTCGCGCGCCGCGCCCTGAACGTCGCGGGTTGTGCGCCCCCTCTTGAAGACAGGTGCGTTCCTAGTCCCACATGGACGCCAAAGGACCCTTCTAAGGCCCTCAAACGCCTATATAAACCCCCTCCCATTGAGGGGAAAGGAATCCAATAAATTCTCTTCATCTCCTATCGACACATTCGATTTCTTACTCTTCTCTGCTTCTCTGGATGCCATATTTGGCCTGAAGCAGTCTCTCTTCTCTCTCCCCCGTTCTCAGAGGTTCCGAAGCACTCACGGGGACTTCCCGGACGTCGCTCCCTCTGACCAAACGTTCTCCGGTGCTCAAGCACGCCCCTAGGGTTCTCGACTAGAGTTCCCCTCGCGCGTCTAACACGCGTACGCGATCTCCGAGGTTCTGAGACGCTGCCGAGGACTCCTCGCGCCCCGTCTCCTTCGTCGAGCACGCTTCTTCGCCGAGGTTCTACGCCTCATACTGCATCTTTCATGCTTGAACTACGTTCTGACCTGATCCCACGCACGGGTACGTAGGCAGCCGACAACCAAGGCACGGTCACTCCTCCTCCTCACCCCCTACCTCTCCCGAGAGGCGGGTTGATCAGAGAAAACCCTAGCTCGAGACTATCGAGTTCACACTCTTGGCCCGGGTGCGATCACTTGGTCCGGCCTTGGATCGAACCGCCCGAGGTTTTAAATAGTTGTTCATTTTCGTGCGACAACATTTTGGCGCTAGAAGGAGGGCACTTCACGACCTATTCAGCCCAAAATCCCTTCTGTTCATCTTCTTCTTTTCTTCTGCGAACTCAACCTTCTCGAACTTGAGAAACGATGAGTATCCAACCACCCGTACGTTCTGAGGGCGTGAACAACCCCGAAAACATCACTGGGACCAAGAAATACTTCTTGCGCTCCCGAGCGCATGGTGACGAAGAGTCGCTCCACGAAGAGAGCTCGACCCGCTCACCATCTCCATCTCCTGATAGTAGGGACGACCGCATCATGGAGTTAGAGGAGAGTATCCGCCGACTGAAGGCGAGGAACGCAAGGTACCACAGCCGACTGGCTGCAAAGCAACCTATGCGTGACACGATAATCCCCAACGGGGATCCTGAGAACCTCAACAAGGAAAGCCACGACCGCGACCCTGATTACGAGGGTACTGGTGAGTCGGAGGACATCGAGACTTCTCTCACGAAGGACGGGGGACTCCCCGCCGTGTTTGAAGCCGGTCCGTCGAATCCCTTACCCCGAACAGGCGATGCGCCAGCAGCTTCTCAAGAGGGGAATTCCCGACGTTCAGCTCTCGACCGACTAGGTCCGAGGGAGAATGTTGCGGAAAGTCAGGGCGCGCGGAGAGCGCACCGTCGCAAACAAAGCATGCGCCTCTGTACGACCAGCCCTTACCTTAGGGACCGCCTCACTGCTCAACGCATTGGGCGTGGCAATGATATGAGAGAGCGACTAAGCTCTAGACCCAATATCCCGCTGGTAGCCCCAACTAACGGGAACCGCCGCGCAGGACAGGGGTCTAACGAGAGGTTGCAGGTGACTCCTCCCGATCAAGGGGTTACTCCAACGACCGGTCTCGATGTGGTCACTATGATCCACAACCTTCGAAATGAGGTACAAGATCTCCGAGAATACGGAATAGGTGGAAGTGCCTATGGGGTCGTTGAGGAGAATTCATCGCCTTTCACTACTCAGATATTGGCTGAGGTTTGTACGGGGAATTTCAAGCTCCCGAACCTCGCTCCCTATGATGGGAAAGCAGATCCTGCTTACCACATCCAGCACTATGAAACCTGGATGACGATGCAGGGTGTTTCTCCTGGCGCCATGTGCCAAGATTTTAGTTTGACCCTCGCCGGACCCGGCTTTGAGTGGTTCAAGAACTCAAAGCCAGGAAGCATCCACTCGTTCAAAGACCTGAAGGACATGTTCCTAGCACGGTTCGCTACATCTATGGTCCAAAAGAAGACCAAGATGTACCTGTGGTCAATCAGGCAAGAGAGTGGCGAGTCTCTTAGACGATACCTCGCCCGATTCACTGAAGAGTCAAACAAGGTCGACCGCTTTGACAACAGTGACGCAATTGCCGCTATCATAGAAGGCTTGCGCACAAGTGACTTCCTCAAGTCTGTCGTCGGCCATGTCCCTTCTACCATGGCCGAGTTAATGACTCGAGCTAAGACCTTCACGGGAGTCGAAGATTACCTCGACACCCGCAAGAGCACTAATCAAAGCTCTCGCCGTCGAGAAGAACCTAGCCGCGAGCAGAACGAACCTCGTAAAAGGCGAAACAAGGGGAACCAGGTTTCTAGCAACGAACCCCCTGTACCTCAGAAACCGCGACTTGCGGAAAACTTGAAAGGGTACTCGTCGTTCACACCGCTTAACACAGCGCCGGAAAGGATCTTGGCTCTGGCACGTGACAAGTTCACACCCCCGGCTCCAATGAAGAAGGATCCCGCAACTCGCGATCGATCCAGATATTGTGAGTTCCATCGGGAATACGGTCATTTGACCTCGGAATGCTACAACTTCAAAAGGCAAATCGAGGTTTTGATCCAACGGGGTGAGCTGAAAGAGTTTGTGTTACGCATGATTAGCGCTGCGGGCCCCACCACGAACAGACAACAGTCTGGTCAGGGAGGAGGAACAGCCGCTTCTGCCGACCGAACCACGGCTACTGCCAACGCCAACCCACAACTCCACGTGGTAACCACCATACTGGGAGGTCCACAAGATGGAGATTCAGCCCGACAACGGAAGAAATTCCTTAGGGCCGTGTCTCAGGAAGACGCTGCTATGCACGTCAACTTCACATATGAAGAACCTCCGTCCGTGCCCCACGAGACGATGTACTTCACCAATGAAGAGGCCAAGCGAGTTGTGCATCCGCACAATGACGCGATCGTGCTCAAGGCCCAAGTGGCCAATAACTTGGTGAAAAGGGTTCTCATCGATAACGGCAGCGCTGCCGACATAATTTTCAAGTCCACCCTAGAGCGCATGAAGCTCGGGGGGCTGGGGCCCGACTCCGACCCAAACGCCATTGTTTGGGTTCACTGGGGAAAAGGTTATGACCGAGGGCATTATCGACCTGCCGGTCACCTTTGGGACCCCTGGAGGAATCGAGGCCGTTCACATGGTCCCATTCCTAGTGGTCGATCAAGAGTCGCCTTATAACTTAATCATCGGGTGACCCACGTTGAACCGGCTAAGGGCAATCACTTCCACGTACCACCTACTGGTGAAATTCCCCACCGAAGTGGGAATTGGCATTATGGCTGGAGACCAATCCCAAGCCAGAATATGCTACGTACAAGGAGTTGATGGCAAATCCGCGGGAAAAGCGGTCAACACAATCTTCCAACTGGAAGACGATTACCCATGCAACCCAAGGGATGCAAGGAAGTTCGGAGAACTTGACCCCCGGGATGAAATCGAAAGACTCAAGGTGGAAACCTCCGATGATCTTGTGCCAATCGTCCTGGACGAGTCTAAGCCTGATCAGGTTGTAAAGGTCGGCACCCGACTTCCACTCGCCATCAAAACTCAGCTTACTGCCTTCCTCATGGAGTTCAAGGATGTTTTTGCATGGACTCATGCAGACATGCCCGGAATAGATCCCGAGGTAATAGTGCATCGACTGAACGACGACCCAAAAGTCACCGAAAAAGTGCAGGCTAGACAAACGTTCAACCCGGAACGATACCTGGCCATAAATGAAGAGGTCGAGAAACTCCTCACCGCAAACTTCATTCGAGAGGCTAAGTAACCCAAGTGGGTCGCCAACGTGGTAATGGTAAAAAAGCCCAACGGGAAGTGGCGAATTTGTATAGACTACAAAGATCTTAACAAAGCCTGCCTTAAGGACTGTTTTCCACTCCCGCGCATCGAACAACAGGTGGACGCCACGGCCGGCCATGAACTTCTAAGCTTCATGGACGCCTATTCAGGCTACAACCAAATTCGAATGCACGAGCCCGATCAAATTAAGACGACCTTTGTCACCGATCGAGGTCTCTACTGTTACAAGGTCATGCATTTCGGCCTTAAGAACGCGGGAGCAACGTACCAACGCTTGGTAAATCGGATCTTCGCCGATCAAATCGGCAGGACGATGGAAGTATATGTGGACGACATGCTCGTTAAAAGCCTACTGGCAACCAATCACGTACGCGACCTAAGGGAGATGTTCACAATCCTCCGCCGATATAAAATGAAGCTCAACCCCAACAAATGCGTATTCGGGGTTGAATCCGGGAAGTTCCTCGGTTACATCGTCAGTCGACGAGGCATAGAGGCGAACCCGGAAAAAATCAAGGCACTCCTTGAAATGAAGTCGCCAAGACGAGTCAAAGAGGTACAAAGCCTGACCGGTCGGATTGCCGCTCTGACACGCTTCGTGTCTAAAGCCACCGACAAGTGTCAACCGTTCTTCAAAGCTCTGAAGAAGACGGACGGCTTTGAGTGGACGGACGAATGCGAAAGTGCCTTCCAAGAAATGAAGGCTTACTTTGGATCCCCATCATTCCTCTCTAAACCGAGAGAGGGCGAGATGCTATACGTGTATCTCGCCGTCTCTGAAAGAGCTGTAAGTGATGTCCTTGTCCGCGAAGAAAACAAGGTCCAATGGCCGATCTACTACGTGAGCAAAGCCTTACTCGACGCGGAAACGCGCTACACCGAGATTGAGAAACTTTGTCTGGCTCTCGTAACGGCAGCAAAGAAGCTACGACCGTACTTCCAAGCTCACCCGATCGCGGTGCGAACTGAGCATCCAATCGGTAAAGCTCTTCAAAAGAGAACATCGACTCGCATGGCGATCTGGTCCCAAGAATTGAGCGAGTATAGGATTGAGTTCCACCCAAGAACGGCTTTAAAGGGGCAGACCTTAGCCGACTTCATGGTAGAATTCTCTTATACTCCCGATATGGGAAGAGCGGAAGCTGACTTGAACGATGATGCGTTAACTCGGAAAAGGAAGGTAGACCCAACGGGACCCATCTGGGAGCTATACGTAGATGAGGCATCTAATGCTCGGGGGGCTGGCACCGGAATAATTTTGATTAACCCCGACGGGGAAAAGCTGCGATACGCCCTTCACTACGGTTTCCAAGCCTCCAACAATGAAGCTGAATAAGAAGCGCTCATTGTAGGGATAGAGCTGGCACAGAAACTCGGCTCCCATAGCCTGCGAATACACTGCGACTCGCAGTTGATCGTAAACCAGGTTAAAGGAGATTACACCGCCAAGGAACCTACCATGGTCGCGTACCTGGCTAAGACAAACTCCAAACTCAATGCCTTCTCTTGGTTCGAGATTCACCAAATCCCGAGAGAACAAAATTCGGACGCTGACGCACTTGCTCGCCTCGGATCTGGCATCGACGAAGACGGATTGGGGACCGTACCCATTGAATTTCTCCCACGGCCATCCGTCTCCTGAGACAAAGTCGGGACCATAGAGGTGGCATCTCAACCCACTTGGATGGACTCAATTGTCGAGTTTTTGCGAAGAGGGGAACTCCCCGAAGACCGCAAGGAAGCCGATAAACTGAGGGCCTTAGCATCCAAATACACGCTCCGTGAGGGCATACTCTATAAGCGCGGTTACTCGACGCCGCTGCTCCGGTGCCTCGATAGCGTTGAGTCGACCAAGGTCCTCCGCGAAATCCATGAGGGCATCTGCGGAAACAACGCCGTTGGAACTTCCCTTGCGCTCAAAGCACTTAAGCAAGGCTATTTCTGACCTACCATGAAGCGAGATGCTTGCGAATGGGCGAGGCGTTGCGATAAATGCCAGCGCTTCGCGGAAATTCCGCGACAGCCCCCGACCCCATTAAGCAGCATCGTTGTCCCACGTCCCTTTGCTAAGTGGGGCGTGGACATCATTGGTAAGCTCCCTAGAGCGCCAAGGCAATACGAGTACGCCATTATCGCCATCGACTACTTCACTAAGTGGGTAGAGGCCGAGCCGCTTGCCAGAATAACTGAAGCAAACACGACAAACTTCATCTGGAAAAGCATCATATGCAGGCATGGTATCCCCGCCTCGATTGTGACCGACAACGGAGCACAATTTGACAACGCGCGAGTAAGAGATATCTTCGATCAATTGAAGATCAGCAAGACCTTCTCCTCGCCGCGTCATCCTCAGGCCAACGGCCAAGTCGAGGCAGTCAACAAGACTATCAAATGCAACCTGAAAAAGAAGCTCGAAGACAAGAAAGGCGCCTGGGCCGAGGAATTGCCATTCGTCCTATGGGCATATAGGACAACCGCGCGAAACGCCATCGGCGAGACGCCATTCTCCCTTGCATATGGGGTCGAGGCCGTGGTTCCAATTGAAACCGAGATACCCACGTTCCGAATCGATACATTCGACGAAGCGGACAACGACGAGGCCATGCGCCTTGAGTTGGACTTGATCGATGAAAAAAGAGCGGAAGCATTCAGATGCCTCGCCGCGCAGAAGCGCAAGGTCGAAAGATACTACAACTCCAAGATCAAAAGGCGAACCTTTGCCGTCGGAAACCTCGTCCTCAGACGAGTGTTCCAGAACACACAAGTCCAAGGTGCCGGCGTCCTAGGCCCGAACTGGGAAGGCCCTTACAGAGTCCGCAAAGTCATTCACGACGGGACATACTACATCGAGTACACGGACGGAACTCCGATTCGCCACCCGTGGAACGCGGAGCACTTGAGGCAGTACTACAAGTAGCTAGCGTCCCCCGCATTTTTATCGTTTTTATTTCCCATTTTCAATAAGGCCTACGAGCCAATATTTTAGGATTTTAATTTTCTCGCAAGTTTTTCGCAAAAGTAATAAAACTAGAGTTTTCCGTTTCAAATTCCATTTTATGCAAGTTTTCTGGTTATCAACAATTAAATTATAAGCCAAAAACTTGGGGGGGGGGGCTAGCTATGGTAAGGAAACTCTCAAAAGAACACGCTCCACCAAAAAATCTTAAGACGCCTAAATAGCGCAACCTAAGGCGCCTACATGGCGCACCTAAGACGCCTAAATGGCGCAACCTAAGACGCCTACATGGCGCACTTAAGACGCCTACATGGCGCACGTAAGACGCCTAAATGGCGCAACCTAAGACGCCTACATGGCGCACTTAAGACGCCTACATGGGGCACGTAAGACGCCTAAATGGCGCAACCTAAGACGCCTACATGGCGCACCTATGACGCCTAAATGGCGTAACCTAAGACGCCTACATGGCGCACTTAAGACGCCTACATGGCGCACGTAAGACGCCTAAATGGCGCAACCTAAGACGCCTACATGGTGCACTTAAGACGCCTACATGGCGCACCTAGGACGCCTACATGGCGCAACCTAAGACGCCTACATGGCGCACGTAAGACGCGTAAAGGCGCAACCTATAAGACGCCTACATGGCGCAACCTAAGACGCCTACATGGCGTACTTAAGACGCCTACATGGGGCACGTAAGATGCGTAAAGGCGCAACCCGTAAGACGCCTACATGGTGCAACCTAAGATGCCTACATGGCGCACTTAAGACGCCTACATGGCGCACGTAAGATGCGTAAAGGTGCAACCCGTAAGACGCCTACATGGTGCAACCTAAGACGCCTACATGGCGCACTTAAGACGCCTACACGGTGCACGTAAGACGCGTATAGGCGCAACCCGTAAGACGCCTACATGGCGCACTTAAGACGCCTACATGGCGCACGTAAGACGCCTACATGGCGCAACCTAGGACGCCTACATGGCGCACTTAAGACGCCTACATGGCGCACGTAAGACGCCTACATGGCGCAACCCAAGACGCCTACATGACACGCTTAAAACGCCTACTTGGCACGACCTGAGACGTCCACTTGGCACAATCCGACACACGTAAGGCGCCTACGCAGCATGGCTGACTCGCAGTTGAAAATACTTAAGAAAGCAAACCATCCAAGTGACTGGCGTATTTGAAAAGGTATCCTGCTGAGGTAAGAGGATGGGCAAAACCATTGAGACAAACAATTGACCATCTAAGCATGCCATAAAAGATGAATGTGCGAAAACATTAAAAGAAAGGGGCAACTGCCTCAAATCCTAGAAAGCATGCGCTAAGACAAGTGCGCTAAAGGGAAAAATCCTAGTAAGCAAGCGCTAAAACAGGTGCGCTGAATGGAAAAACCTAAAAAGCATGCGCTAAACACTTGCGCGAGAAAAATAAAGAAAGGAAAAGGTCACTCGGCGGGATCGTCGCATACAGGATCGGCCCCATCGAGTGATGGGAACAACGAGTCGAAGAAGTGGAAGGTGACCCCCCGAGAAACATTCTCGGTAGCTGTGGCATCCCGACACTCCACCGCCGCCGCATGTCTTGCCTCCTCGACTCCGACATCAAAGTCGTCTTGAAGGTCGGACGCAAGCTGTTCCGCCGTGGCTTTCTCCTCGGTGACCCGAGCCACCTCCTCCGCCAAGGAGTCGCGTCACGCTCCGCACAAACACGGGCAGCCTCGCTCGATGTAAGCTGGCCCTGGAGAATGCCAACTTCTTCTGTGCGCGATTCCAACTGACGTCGAAGGTCCTCGGGCTTGACGTTCCGTCGTTAGCTCCTCAGCCATCTTCGCCACCGCCGCCTGAGCACGGTCGCACTTGCCGCAGGTGACTCCCAGTTCCACGCGAGCTTCTTGAAGCTGCTCGCAGAGACTCGCGAACTCTGCCCTGGAGTGAGAACTTCGCTCGGCATGAGCTAGCTGAGACTTCGCTTGAGCAAGCTCCTCTTTGGCAAGGCTCATCCGCCTGATGAGGTCATGAAGGATCTTTTCGCCCCGGGTCGCTCGAGCAAGCACCTGAGAAGGCAAGGAGACAATTCAGTAAGAGACAAAGGCCCAAAACAGACAAAACAGGAGAAACTTACTCTCTGCGCGTCAGAAACGCCGTAACGAAAGAACTCCACATCGCTGCTGGCCACGATGCTCTTCCCCATCTGCATCGAAGATTGAGCAAGGCCCTGGGAACATTCCTCCCTAACCTCCACGGCCTCCACGTCGACCATCGAGTTCACACGCTTAGAGTCCGAAGACGTGTCTGGTAGAGCCGAGGAGGAGGGCCGCTTCAGAGAAGCGCGAGGGACGTTCTCCGGTGGATGTCCAATGTCAGGTTTCCCCCGACCGTTTCGCGCAGCAATCCGACAACGGACCGCCGCTAACGACTTCGGATCCCGAGAAGCCTTTGCTAAACGCGCTCGAGCTCTCGCCCTAGCCGAAGAGACTGCAAAAGCGACAAAGTCAAAACCCTAAGCTAAAAGCAAAAGCGAGAAGTGCGAAACGTCGACATACCTTGAAGATCGCCACTCGAGAGAGATGATGCGGCACTGGGGGCACTCTCGGCCCGCTGGCTACGTGGAAATGGCGGGAACCACCCGGTGGAAGCCATCAGCTCAGGGGAACGAAATCGTTCGACGGCATTCCGAGCCTCCGACATCCCCCGGATCTCCTTCACAAAGTCGAGGTCATCGGCCCCCGCGTCAGTAGGAAATTCGGTCAAGGGGCCGAACCGGAGCAGCGCGTCGCCAATAGTCTCCGCCGAGACCCACACCCATGGTCGTCGATTATACTTCTCTGAATCGATGATCAGCTTAGTATTCCGGCGATCGCGGGCCACAAAGAAACTGGGTTGCCCGGGCGCAGGAAAGACCGCGATGAGATTGCGAAAATCACTCACGGTCATTATCCGCTCAGTCTGGCAATGCCACTCCATGTGGCACATCGCCACTATGCGGTAGAATGTCGGACTCATCTGACATGCGTGCACCCCCAGACGGGCGAGAAGCTGCTGAACGATGGGTTGAAACGGCAGCCGTAACCCGCAATTGAGACTTGCAGCTAAAACTGCGGCAAATCCACGACGAGGCCGGAAAGGACGGTCGCCCTGTATGGGACGGAGAAGCGCCACGGACGACGGAATGGCGAATGCCTCCCGGAGACCGACAAATGTCCGGTAGGTGAGCGAGCTCGAAGCATCGACCCCCGAACAATCAAAGTCCTCGGGAGCAGCAAAGCCCTCCTCGGGATAGCACTCCGTCCTAGCAAGCGACCTCACCGATACTAACGCCTCTGCGTCAGGGGTCTCGGGCTGAGAACCCCCTGGCTCCACGGAAGGGCCCCTGCCCTCCGACACAACCACGGCAGCCGCCGACGGTACCTCGAGACGCTCTGATGCGAGGCCTTCGGCCCCCGGACATGTCTCTGACTCACCTCCGGGATCTTCAGACTCGGGACCAAAGTCGTCCACGCAGTCTATCTCGTCGAGAACCGACTCTAGCGGAGTCACCGCATCCGCGTCCGTAACATCTCCCGGCACGCCTTGAGAGTCCAAGTCGGACTGCGGCACGTCGAGGCGGGCTTTGTCACGAACCCCCTCGCCGACTAAGTTGCTCACGAGGCGAGGGGCAGGTTCCCCGGACGCGGGATGATCAAACTCCCCACCTGTATCGCGCCCTGTTGGCGCGCGCTCTTCGTGAGGCTGAGCAGCGGGCATGGTCGCACCCAGCTCGCCTTCCTCCAGCCACTGCTCTACTCCGCTTTAATTTTCTTCCACGTGAAGAGGAACTTCCCCTAATCCCGCGAAGAGATCATCCTCTGCGTGTTCAGAACCCTGAAACAAGAGAGAGAAATCAATCTCGGGACTCTCAGTTGAGAAAAGGGGAGGGACACCCATAATGCAAGCATAAAAGAGAAAACAAGCGTAGAAAAGAGAGGAAAAAATAAAGTGAGGAATAAAGAAAAGGGGGGGCCTATTTATAGACTACTAGGGGGTAGGAGTCGAAATCCTACTCCCACAAGGAGCAAAATCGGAGAAAAAACTCCAAAAAGTCGGAGTTCTCCTGCGCAAGGCGAACCAGCCCCGTGCACGGGGCGCGCCGCGCGCCAAGCCCGCGCGCCGCGCCGTCCAGGGCGCGCGCCGCGCGGCCCCCTAAAAAAGAAAAAAAAAAGAAGAAAGAAGAAGAGGAAAAGATTTTTCCTCGGGGTCACAAGACACCTAACTAGAAGAACAAAAAGTTCATCGCTGGGACACCTCCCGAGCGACGAACTTGAGGGGCTAATGTTGTCGGTCGTTTTCGGAAAATCCGAGACGCCGAGGAGGCACGTCGTTCAAAGGGCCGATGGTCAGGCCGGAGGTCCTCGAAAGCGGCAAGCCTTCAAATCCTCGCCCCAAACTCTTGACTCCTCGAGTCGAGCTTCCCTCCTTGAGTCGAGCCTCGAGTCGATCTCCTCGAATCAAACATCGATTCGAGTCTTATCCATCAAAAGAGCATTTTTGTCATGTCCACAATAGCTTAAAGGGCCCGGAAGTGAGACGATCGCAAAAAGCCCGCATAAATGAAGCCCAGCGCACGCCGCACCAGCAACACCGCGCGCCGTGGTCGCGCGCCGCACCCGGACAAGGCCGCGCCACGCGTTGAGCGGCGCAGATCCTGCACCGCGGGTTGCGCGCCGCGGGTTGTGCTGCCCCTCTCGAAGAGGGGTGCGTTCCTAGTCCCACATGGACACCAAAGGACCCTTCTAAGGCCCTCAAAAGCCTATATAAACCCCATCCCATTGAGGGGAAAGGAATCCAATAAATTCTCTTCATCTCCTATCGACACATTCGATTTCTTACTCTTCTCTGCTTCTCTGGATGCCATATTTGGCCTGAAGCAGTCTCTCTTCTCTCTCCCCCGTTCTCAGAGGTTCCGAAGCACTCACGGGGACTTCCCGGACGTCGCTCCCTCTGACCGAACGTTCTCCAGTGCTCAAGCACGCCCCTAGGGTTCTCGACTAGAGTTCCCCTCGCGCGTCTAACACGCTAGACGCGTACGCGATCTCCGAGGTTCTGAGACGCTGCCGAGGACTCCTCGCGCCCGTCTTCTTCATCGAGCACGCTTCTCCGCCGAGGTTCTACGCCTCATACTGCGTCTTTCACGCTTGAACTACGTTTTGACCTGATCCCACGCACGGGTACGTAGGCAGCCGACAACCAAGGCACGGTCACTCCTCCTCCTCACCCCTACCTCTCCCGAGAGGCGGGTTGATCGGAGAAATCCCTAGCTCGAGACTATCGAGTTCACACTCTTGGCCCGGGTGCGATCACTTGGTCCGGCCTTAGATCGAACCACCCGAGGTTTTAAATAGTTGTTCATTTTCGTGCGACAACACCCATCACCCCATTTGAAACAGAACTCGCCTTTCTCTAAGCTTTTGGTTTTCTTGAAACCATTTAAGGAACAACAAATATGGTTAGTAGCAGCGGAATCAAGAATCCACGTTGATACATTATCAGCTACTAAGCATGCTTTGGTAACTAGTACAATACTATGTTCCTTTGCTTTGAGATTCGCAGGACAGTTCTTTTTATCGGCCTTATGAAGTCTCTTCTTAGTTCCAGAGGCGGAGGCTTTGTGCTCAGTAGCATGTGCCTCTCCTTTATTCCTCTTTCTCTTAGTGAGACCTACAGCAGTGTGACGTTCCATCATAAGCTTGGTAACAGTATACTCTGGCTTGTTTATGGAGTAGTTCATCTTGGAGGTATCAGGAGATGCGGGGAAAGTTTCTACGATCATATCTATGACATTCTTCCCGTCAATCTCAGATCCTAGGATTTCCATTTTACTCAGATGACTAATGATCAATATCATAAAGTCTCCAACAGGAGTCCTAGCCTTCATGTGACAGTTCATAAACTGTCGGACTGCTTGTTGCCTTGTTTGACGCCCTTGCCCTCCAAACATCTCAAGGAGATTGTAGAGCATTTCGGCGGCAGTCTCGATGTTACGATGTTGCTCTTTCAGCATATTTTTCATAGATGCCAAGATATAGCACCTCACAATCTCATCGGATCGAAGCCAGGCCGCTAAAGCGTCATTGTCCTCTTGAGTCGAATCATCATTCGTCAGAGGAGGACAAGGGGTGGTGAGTACCCATTTGTGCTTATTAATGGCAAGGATGATGTCGAGGTTAAGTTTCGAGTCTATGTAGTTTTCGTTTTCGAGTTTGTTCGAGGAAAGGATGAAAGAGAGAGGGTTGGGAGACATATTGCCTATAAAAGTTGAAACAAGTTTATGACTAGTCTTTGGTTTAGGATTTAAGTTTTATTAAGACTTTGATAAAATCCAAAGGTGTTATAAACCAAACAATAATTTACTCCTTCGAGGGAAGGCCGCAAAAAATCTCCATTTATAAGTAAATGACACATCATTAATGCTTAGCCAAGATGTCAATACACCAATTTTGACCAGCCACCTTTTAAATTGGTTTGATCACTCACATCCTTTCGCAAGGCCTCGAGGGACGATTACTAGGGATTGAGTCTAAGTGTGTAACCAACCACTTAGTCCAAAAGATTGACTTTGAAAAACAATCCGCCGAGGGGAGGTCTTGTCTTATTGTCTCTCTTTCGGATTTAGCTCATTGAGCAATGATCAGTGCAAAGCGCCCTTGAGTACTCTCATTTAAGAGAGGACCACGAGGGTGACTCTTAGTCTGGCGACACTTGCACTTTTCATTAGTGTTTGAGATCGTGGGTTACAAACAACAAGTATAACCCTCCCACTTAGTTTTTGGAGTTGGTTCATCGACTCTTATAAGTTCGGAAACAAATTTCCTAGTTAGAGAGCGACAGAGTGGACAACTAGAAGAGAATCCTAGATCAACATGTTCAGAGAAGTATTAGTGCATAAAGGCACGAGGTACATACTCGATCTTTTCCTATTTTCTATTTCGGGAAAGTGCATAAGGGAAGTGTGAACTTCAACTCACTCGAACACTTGAAAGTTTGAGATTACACATCTTTTTATTTTTCGGCTTGTCTACAAGGAGACCTCCCACTCAAATTTTCAAGAGCACATAGATTTTGAACATATGTGATATAGATATAGTTTTGAAAACATTTTGAAAACTTATTTGATTTGGATGACAAAATATTTTCAAGTTTGAAAGTGAAAACGGTTTTTCAAAATTCAAACTAGTTTTGTAAAAACTCAATTTCAATTAAACTTTCAAAAATCAAAACATTTTAATCTTACACATCATGTTTATAATCATATGAAAAACATTTTTGCTCAAGAAAATTTTCTCATTAGAGTTTTATAACTCATGGTAGTGGGGCTGAAAATCCGGAATTCTAAAAAACTGGAGTTTCGGAACAGCCGCGCACCTCGGAGTAAAATCACCATAACTGGCGGCTCCGATGTCCTTTTGATCCGAAAATGGTGGCATTGGACAGAGGACACACAGAGATTTAATTTGATTCAAGAATCATTAAATTTCGATGTCTGAGCAAAGAGTTATGCCACTTTTAATGCAGGTTTACTCCAGCTCGAAGAAAAAGAAATAATTAAAGCTTCGTCCTTTTTAGGTGCGAAAAAAGAATCGAGTGTAACGATTCAAGTAAAAATAAGAAACTAGTAAGACAAGAAAACTAGTCACAAAATTTTACTCGAAATTTCTTAAACCTTTAAAACACGTTTTTCAATATAAAAAATTAAAAACTTTTAGAACTGATTCTAATGTGTTTTAATAACATCCCAAACTCATAGAAAATCAACATGTTTTTTAATTTAAAGGCAAGAGCAATAAATTAAAAAAAAAAATCTAAGATAACAATTCTAACTTGTCACAAAATTAGTAAACTTTCGAAAACGATTTTCAAGCTCATATTTTTAAATACATGTACATGCTAATCTTTGACCATAGCTCTGATACCATTTGTTGGAATTGATCTAGGGTTTAAGAAAAAAGTTTAACGCTTCGCAAAGCGGCGGAATTTTAAAAAATTTCTTTTCAAGTAAAAAACAGTTTTTTACTAACCTAGACAAAGAGCAAGTACATGTAATTAAAAACTATTATGAGTATAGAAGTTTACTAACCTTTCTTGAAGCTTGAACTTTGAAGAAGCTTTTGGAAAGTTTGCAACGCTCGTCTCCCCTCGCAGCACGTCTCTCTTTCTTTCCTCGGCACCTCGAGCAACCACGAAAGTTTCTATCACTAAATCACTCGAGAGAAAAGGAATTAGTGAGTGGGCACTTTTAAACACTACGACTTAAGAACGAGTCTTGAAATCGCAGAGCTAAACTCTAGGTCAAATGAGGACCTAGGTGCCAAGACAAAACTCGAAAATAAACTAGAGAGAGAGAGAGGAGTTCGGCCAAAATTCTAGAGAGAGAGTCTCTCAAATCTCTTAAACTTGGATGAATAGAATGAGAGGAATGAGGGTCCTATTTATAGGAGAAGGGTTGGCCTTGGAAAGAAGTAGTTTCCTCTTATTTTCCAAGCCTTAATGAGCAATCTTTTATTGCCCATTCCTATCCAAGATAGGCGCCCACCTCAAGCAAATCCCCAAGGGATTAGTTTCCTCTTTTGTTCTCTCTTGGTTGCCTTGGCCGAAATTCCTTATGGCAAGCATAGGAAATTTGTTTCCTCTTTTTCTTTTGGCAAGTATCTTGATACATTTATGCACAAAATATTCTCTCTTTCTCTTAGGTATTTGGGCGCCCAACATCATTCTAGAAGGAGCTTCTAGAAGCTTCTTCATTTGTTCATAACAACATGAGAAAGGCCCATTAGGAATTTTCAATAAAATTCTTATGAAATGAAATTAATCCACAAGGCCCAATGATCAAGTCATGGCCGATTGACATTAAGTCATCAAATGAACTTGTCAAAAAATTTATTGACATTCATTTCATCATTTGTCTTAAAAGACAAAAATACCCTTTTGACTATTTTCGTTTTTGTTTTGACTTAGCTTCCAGTTTAACTATTCCTACTCGATGTGATTCGTGACAGTGACCTCATGGACCCAAATGAACAAAGCTTGAGCTAAACTCTTGGACTCAAAAGTTCACAAACCTTTTCCAAGTTTAGCTTAATGCCAACTGACTCCACTAAAGAGTTGACACTGAAAATCTCTCGGTTCAAATGAATTTATTTTCTACTCAAGAATTCAACCTAACTATGATGAGCGGATCCACTAAATATTATCTATGTTTACCCTTCATGAATCTCATCAGCTAGTCGGGATTTACTAAATTACCATTTTACCCTTCTAGCTGTTATTTCCTCAACTCCTTTGTCGCTTGTGAATAAGTTAGAAACAATGTATTGACGAGGAGCTAACAAGTCACATTGTCATCCAAAAGAGTCAGGACTCAATTTGGACACTGGCCAGTTCATTTATTCACAGTCCAAGGAACAAAGCATGAGGTGACATACATTGCATTTCAGCAATCTTGTACATGAATTCCATATCTATGAGAACTTCACAAAGTTACTCATGACATTCTCACAACTTAGTACTTCACCAATAGGCCCTGTTCGGAATCACATAGTGAGTCCGAACTCTGACTTTCTCAAATGAGAATACTAAGCTGTGAAATGGCATGTCTCATTTCAGGATTAAGGTAAGCATGATGCAATTCATACGTAGTGACTTCGAGACATAAGAGGTTAAATGGTTTGTTCTAATCTTGTCTCTAGAAGTGCACTGGTCAATTCAGGTACTTCGGAAGATACCAAGAAGAACTATAGAGTCTCCAACTCTCAATGCCACATAACAAGACATCATAGATTCTTCTAACAATCATACTGAGGTCAATAGTCCTTTGACCCTTAGATTGCGAATATATCGTTTTAAGCAAACTACGAAGAGTTTGTTCATGCAAATCTACATTTGTCTCTTCGTAAGTTGTTAAGTTTGTTTATGGACTAAAAGACTAAGGTTTTATCATAAAGCTTCAAACAAAGAAAGAATGAATTAGGAGCCCAAAGTTTGTTCAATCAGTTTTTCGGACAACGATTTAGGAGCCCAAAGTGGTTAGACCCAAGGCCGGACCAAGTGGTCTCACTCCGGCTCGAGCGTGTCGGACTTGGTATCCCAAGTCGTCCCTTAGCTGTCTATGGTATCTATCTCGTCCAGGCACCTGAAAAGCAAACAGGAAAGGTGTGAACTACAAAGGGAAAACAGGGGGGTTGCCCCTGTTTACCTCTCCGACGCTCAACATTAGTAAGATTGAGGTGGTTTGTAGAGGGTTTAGTGTTTAGGGGTCGAGACTTGAGAGAGACGAGCGAGGTACGAGTTTGGCAGCGTTTCAGTACTCAAGAATGGATTCCCTGGACCAGGGGAGGGGCCCTGGTATTTATAGGCGACCAAGGGGTGCTTTGGGCATCCCCTTGGCCGAGGGCCGGCTCTGAGGCGTCCTTGGAGAGGAGGGACGGCTCTAAGGCGGCCATGGAGAGGAGGGACGGCTCTGAGGCGGCCTTGGAGAGGAGGGACGGCTCTGAGGCGGCCTTGGAGAAGAGGGACGGCTCTGAGCCGGCCTTGGAGAGGAAGGACGGCTCTGAGGCGGCCTTGGACGAGCGCCGGCTCTGACCCAGCCTTGGACGAGCGCCGGCTCTGACCCAGCCTTGGACGAGCGCTGGCTCTGAGCCGGCCTTGGACAAGCGCCGGCTCTGAGCCGGCCTTGGACGAGCACCGGCTCTGAGGTGGCCTTAGACGAGCGCCGGCTCTGAGGCGGCCTTGGACGAGTGCCGGCTCTGATGCGGCCTTGGACGAGCGCCGGCTCTGAGCCGGCCTTGGACGAGCGCGGGCTCCTAGGCGGCCTTGGACGAGCGCCGGCTCTGAGGCGGCCTTGGAGAGGAGGGACGGCTCTGAGGCGGCCTTGGACAGGAGGGACGGCTCTGAGGCGGCCTTGGAGAGGAAGGACGGCTCTGAGGCGGCCTTGGAGAGGAGGGACGGCTCTGAGGCGGCCTTGGAGAGGAAGGATGGCTCTGAGGCGGCCTTGGAGAGGAGGGACGGCTCTGAGGCGGCCTTGGAGAGGAGGGACGACTCTGAGGCGGCCTTGGACGAGCCCCGGCTCTGACCCAGCCTTGGACGAGCGCCGGCTCTGAGGCGGCCTTGGACAAGCGCCGGCTCTGAGCCGGCCTTGGACGAGCACCGGCTTTGAGGTAACCTTGGACGAGCGGCGGCTCTGAGGCGGCCTTGGACGAGCGCCGGCTCTGAGGCGGCCTTGGACGAGCACCGGCTCTGAGCCGGCCTTGGAAGAGCGCCGGCTCTTAGGCGGCCTTGGACGAGCGCCGGCTCTGAGGCGGCCTTGGACGAGCGCCGGCTCTGAGGCGGCCTTGGACGAGCGCCGACTCTGAGGCGGCCTTGGACGAGCGCCGGCTCTGAGCCGGCCTTGGACGGGCGCCGGCTTTGAGTCGGCCGCGGGCGGTGGAGTCTCAGGACGGCCGCCAGCGTGGCTGTCATCGATCTACCGGGCCGAGACGGACCGGTAACATTAGCCCCCCGAGTTTCCGGTCGAGCGTAGGTCGAGTGGAAACTCAAAATCTACGCTTTCATATGGATGCGGGACGAATGCTCTCGGGTTTGCGTCATGGGGGACGGCCTTTGTGGTCGCGAGGGACGACCTTTGTGCGTCACGAGGGACGGCCATTGTGCGTCGCGAGGGACGGATTTTGTTCGTCGCGAGGGACAACTTTTGTTCGTCACGAGGGACGACTTTTGTTCCGAGTTGATCGTGCGTGGCTTATTTTCTCGACCTACCAATGAGGGCGTGATCGATTCGCACGGCTTTACTGTGCGCGGCTTATTTTCTCGACCTACCAATGAAGGCGTGATCGATTAGCACGACTTTATTGTGCGTGGCTTATTTTCTCGACCTACCAATGAAGGCGTGATCGATTTGCACGACTTTATTGTGCGTGGCTTATTTTCTTGACCTACCAATGAAGGCGTGATCGATTTGCACGACGTTATTGTGCGTGGCTTATTTTCTCGACCTACCAATGAAGGCGTGATCGATTAGCACGACTTTATTGTGCGTGGCTTATTTTCTCGACATACCAATGAAGGCGTGATCGATTAGCACGGCTTGGGCCTCAGGGGGCCTTGGTGTCACGTTTGTGTGGCCGGGCTTTCCGCAGACTCTGGCTAGACCAGGTATGTCCGACGGACGCAAGCCTTTGAAACCCATTTGAAACTCACTGCCTTTCGGCTCACGAGATGGGCGGCGAGCGCAATGCCACATTTGCGTGGCGAGGTTTCCCGTGGACGCTGGCTAGACCAGATACGCCCGGCGGACGCAAGCCTTTGAAACCCATTTGAAACTCGCTGCCTTTCGGCTCACGAGCTGGGCGGCGAGCGTGATGCCACATTTGCGTGGCGAGGTTTCCCATGGACGCTGGCTAGACCAGATACGTCCGGCGGACGCAAGCCTTTGGAACCCATTTGAAACGTGCTGCCTTTCGGCTCACGAGCTGGGCGGCGATGCCACATTTGCGTGGCGAGGTTTCCCGTGGACGCTGGCTAGACAAGATACGTCCGGCGGACGCAAGCCTTTGAAACCCATTTGATACTCGATGCCTTTCGGCTCACGAGCTGGGCGGCGAGCGCGATGCCACATTTGCGTGACGGGGTTTCCCGTGGACGCTGGCTAGACCAGATACGCCCGGCGGACGCAAGCCTTTGAAACCCATTTGAAACTCGCTGCCTTTCGGCTCACGAGCTGGGCGGCGAGCGCGAACTCGGGACTCAACTCGAGGACTCATGTAGAGCCTGCACGAGGAGTTACGTGAAGAGTCAGCACGAGGAGTATCAGTCGACTCGTGGACTAGGGGCTCAACTCGAGGACTCATGTAGAGCCTGCACAAGGAGTTACATGAAGAGTCGGCACGAGGAGTATCAGCCGACTCGTGGACTCGGGACTCAACTCGAGGACTCATGTAGAGCCTGCACGAGGAGTTACGTGAAGAGTCGGCACGAGGAGTATCAGTCGACTCATGGACTCGAACTCGACTCGAGGAATGAATTCATCTCGAGGAGACATGTAGAGTTGGCACGAGGAGTATCAATCGACTCGTGGACTTGGGACTCAACTCGAGGACTCATGTAGAGCCTGCACGAGGAGTTACGTGAAGAGTCGGCACGAGGAGTTACGTGAAGAGTCGGCACGAGGAGTATCAGTCGACTCGTGGACTCGGGACTCAACTCGAGGACTCATGTAGAGCCTGCACGAGGAGTTACGTGAAGAGTCGGCACGAGGAGTATCAGTCGACTCGTGGACTCGAACTCGACTCGAGGAATGAACTCATCTGGAGGAGACATGTATAGTCGGCACGAGGAGTATCAGTCGACTCGTGGACTCGAACTCGACTCGAGGACTCATGTAGAGTCTGTACGAGGAGTTACGTGAAGAGTCGACACGAGGAGTATCGGTCGACTCGTGGACTCGAACTTGACTCGAGGACTCATGTAGAGCCTACACGAGGAGTTTCGTGAGGAGTCTCCCTTTGGGACCTCCGGTCTAACCATCGACCCCTTGAGACTTTACTACTATTATTATTTGTTTTCTGTTTTGAGAGAGTTAGCCCAACACGTTTGGGTGAACTGACGAACCGAATCCAAAGACGTTTGGACGAAGTGATGAAGTCGCTCCAGCTCGACTAGACGAACTGGCGAGCTCGACAGACGAGGTGACGAGCTCGACCAGGCGGAGTGACGAGCTCGACCAAGCAAGGTGACGAGCTCGACAAGGCGAGGTGGCGAGGCGAAGTGGTGAGCTCGGCCTAGGCGAACTGGCAAGCTCGGCCCAGGCGAACTGGCGAGCTCGGCCTAGGCGAACTGGTGAGCTCAGCCCAGGCGAGCTGGCGAGCTCGGCCCAGGCGACGAGGCGAGCTCGACTTAGGCGAACCGGCGAGCTCGGCCTAGGCGAACTAACGAGCTCGGCCCAGGCGAAGTGGCGAGCTCGGCCTAGGCGAACTGGCGAGCTCGGCCTAGGCGAACTAACGAGCTCGGCCCAGGCGAAGTGGCGAGCTCGGCCTAGGCGAACTGGCGAGCTCGGCCTAGGCGAACTAACGAGCTCGGCCCAGGCGAAGTGGCGAGCTCGGCCTAGGCGAACTGGCGAGCTCGGCCTAGGCGAACTGGCGAGCTCGACTATGCGAACTGGCGAGCTCGGCTAGGCGAACTGACGAGCTCGACTAGGCGAACTGACGAGCTCGACTAGGCGAACTGACGAGCTCAACTATGCGAAATGGCGAGCTCGACTTGGCGAACTGACGAGCTCGACTTGGCGAAGTGACGAGCTCGAAATCCCAACAATCTGTTACTCAACTCGAGGACTCATGTGGAGTCTGCACAAGGAGTTACGTGAAGAATCGGCACGAGGAGTATGGTCGACTCGTGGATTCGAACTCAACTCGAGGAATGAACTCATCTCGAGGAGTTACGTGAAGAGTCGGCACGAGGAGTATCAGTCGACTCGTGGACTCAGTACTCGACTCGAGGAGTGAACTCGACTCGAGGAGATATGTACGGGGTGTGTTTCTCTTTGGGACCTCCGGCCTGACCATCGGCCCCTTGAGATTTTGCTACACTTTTGTTTTTGTTTGTTGTTTTTGTTGCTCCCTATTATTGCTCCCTATTAGCCCCCCGAGTTTCTTGTGTTTGTGAGACGAGGACCAAGAAACTCTCGTGTTGGAGGTGTACAATAGTGTGCGTTGACATGTGTAAAATAACTTTTTACTGCAGTAGGGAGGTCGTTACAGGTTGTTATGGCACTTGGCCTTCTTTGAAAAAAGAAAATTACATAATTGAAATGAAGCGATTACAAAGTCGAGAGAGTTCGGGCGTGAGTTTAAGGGCGAGAGATTTGACAATCACGGCTTGCTAGCAGACGCGACGAATTCCTTGAGGTCCCCACTTCGAATTAGGGAGTCAATTTGCTTCTTAAGCTGGTAGCATTCCGTCGTTGCGTGTCCGTGGTCATGGTGATATTCGCACTGTTTGCTCTTGTCCCTCGTTGCGGGGTCCGTCTTCAGCGGGGGCGGAGATCCCAGTTTTTCCCTGTATAAGTTCAGGATTCGGCTGGGCGTCGTGTTGAGTGGGACGAAGGGCTGCTTCGGGGCTGGAGAAGGACGGTCATCAAGGACTCGACCGTTTCTACGCCTCTTTCTTCGCGAGCCGAGACCGGTGGCCGGTGCCATGAGTGTGGCGGCACGCTTCTTGTTTGGTGCACGGTCGGCAACGTTGGGTGGTTGGTGTCGCAAGGCAGCTTCCCTCACGGTCTCGCGTCGGGCGTTGAGTTTCTCTCTCAAGTCGCACCCACGGGATTCCCTTCGGGACTCGAGGTGGTCTCTCATGTCTCCATTGGCTGTCCCTATCACTTTGGGCGGGGATACGCCATTCAAGTGACGTCCTCGACGGACGTCGCGGCCATCGACGTCGTCATCTCCTCGGGGATTTTGGACGCGGATGGTGAGCTTGGAGCGTCCCTTTCGGGACCTAGAGGTCGAGCGCCCCCGAGTATTATTCGACACTTGACGCCTCGACGTGGTCGCCCGAGGGTATCCCCTCGAGGGTGTGTGCGCGTGTTCGTTAGAAAGTTGACGTCTCAGCGCGGTCGCCCGAGGATGTCCCCTTGGAAGTGCGCGCGAGCGTCCCCTTTCGTGAACAGCGTGGTGGGGATTGGTCTCGTTGGTTATCGGCTTCGCCATGTGACCGGGGTCTTTCTTGTCATGGTTGACGTCGTTGACGTTGTTGGAGTCGAGGAGGTTGGCGATGAGCGCGCCGGTGACACCGGGGCGGTCTAGGAGCTCGGCGAGCCTTCGAGCCGCGTCCTCTCGGACTACAGCCTCGAGGTCATTCGCCGGGTCTCGGGGCTGGCTCTCATTATCATGAGGTTGCCCTTCGAGACGGTGCGCAGAGCTTTGGAGGTTGTGCCCCGAGCTAGTTGCTCGGGCGCCCACGGGGGTGGCAGGGACATGACCCATCTCTCGAGAGTCGTAGAAATAGCAGGAGTGAAAGTGGTAGAGGGAATGCGTCGCCAAGGTCGAGAGATCCCCTCCTTCTAGCGTCAAAATGTTGTCGCAGTTTTTCGGACAACGATTTAGGAGCCCAAAGTGGTTAGACCCAAGGCCGGACCAAGTGGTCTCACTCCGGCTCGAGCGTGTCGGACTTGGTATCCCAAGTCGTCCCTTTGCTGTTTGTGGTATCTATCTCGTCCAAGCACCTGAAAAGCAAACAGGAAAGGTGTGAACTACAAAGGGAAAACAGGGGGGTTGCCCCTGTTTACCTCTCCGACGCTCAACATTAGTAAGATTGAGGTGGTTTGTAGAGGGTTTAGTGTTTAGGGGTCGAGACTTGAGAGAAACGAGCGAGGTACGAGTTCGGCAGCGTTTCAGTACTCAAGAATGGATTCCCTGGACCAGGGGAGGGGCCCTGGTATTTATAGGCGACCAAGGGGTGCTTTGGGCATCCCCTTGGCCGAGGGCCGGCTCTGAGGCGGCCTTGGAGAGGAGGGACGGCTCTGAGGCGGCCTTGGAGAGGAGGGACGGCTCAGAGGCGGCCTTGGAGAGGAAGGACGGCTCTGAGGCGGTCTTGGAGAGTAGGGACGGCTCTGAGGCGGCCTTGGAGAGGAAGGACGGCTCTGAGGCGGCCTTGGAGAGGAGGGACGACTCTGAGGCGGCCTTGGACGAGCGCCGGCTCTGAGCCGGCCTTGGACGAGCGCTGGCTCTGAGGCGGCCTTGGACAAGCGCCGGCTCTGAGCCGGCCTTGGACGAGCACCGGCTCTGAGGCGGCCTTGGACGAGCGCCGGCTCTGAGCCGGCCTTGGACGAGCGCCGGCTGTGAGCCGGTCTTGGAGGAGCGCCGGCTCTGAGCCGGCCTTGGACGAGCGCCGGCTCTGAGGCGGCCTTGGACGAGCGCCGGCTCTGAGGCGGCCTTGGACGAGCGCCGGCTCTGAGGCGGCCTTGGACGAGCGCCGGCTCTGAGGCGGCCTTGGACGAGCGCCAGCTCTGAGCCGGCCTTGGACGGGCGCCGGCTCTGAGTCGGCCGCGGGCGGGGGAGTCTCAGGACGGCCACCAGCGTGGCTGTCGTCGATCTACCGGGCCGAGACGGACCGGTAACAGTGGCTTTTGACGCCGGAAAATACTTCTCTAAGAATAACCGCTTCATCTCCATCCACGTAGTTACAGAGCCCGGCGGAATAAAATAAAGCCAATCCCTCGCTACATCCGCGAGTGAGAATGGGAAGGCCTTCAGCTTGATCTGATCTTCTGTGACTCCGGATGGCTTCATGCTCGAACAAACAACATGAAACTCCATGAGGTGCTTGTTGGGGTCCTCTCCGGAAAGACCATGGAACTTAGGCAATAGATTAATAAGCCCAGATTTCAGCTCGAAACCCGCATCATTTGCCGGAAACTGAATGCACATCGGTTGTTGGTCTAGCAACGGGGCTGCCAACTCCTTTAGTGTACGATTGTTATTCGCCATTGTTTCTTCCACTTCCTTCTCCTCTTCTTTGAAAAGTGGATTAAACTGTGCACTAAATGCTTTGATTCTTGCTAGTCTTTCGGCGATCTCGTCGTGAGACATACACCTGAGACAAATCAAATAAAGATTGAAAAATAAAATAAATAAAAGAAAATAAAAAAAATATCAGAAACTATTGCCGCATCCCCGGCAACGGCGCCAAAAATTTGACGTTGTCGTGAATACGTCAAATTTAGAACCTCACTTCCTAACAATAGTATAGGGAAAATAAGGGTCGATCCCACAGAGACACGAATAGTTATGATTCTTTTATTTTCTCAACTAAATTAACCGGGGGATTTTTCTTATAACAATAATAATAAAAACACGAGAGAAAATTAACTAGAACAATCAACAAATAAAAATAACGAGAACTTTCACTAATGAGATGAATATGGTCAAGGGATTTCTCGCCACCACTAGCCTAACATGAATTTCCTATTGCGCCATTCCTCCTAATATGTCTACTCAATTACCAGCCGTTAAACACCAAAGTTCAGTTTGTCATAAGATTTGCTCGAACCCGAAAGCATGAATTCTCACACTCAGTCCTAATTAATTCCTAACACGCATTATTGAACTACCTAGAATTGGCAATACTCTCTAAAAACCGGCTGATCGAATTTAACTAATCAAGCGTATTAATTAAACAAGGTCTTTCTCACAATATGTTCATAAATGCATAATCCCATATTTTTGCCACAATTCAAACCGCTGATCATAGACAATCCCGATATTCAAACTAGCTATCAAAGCATGTATAAATAATTTAGTAAGCTTCTTAAACAATTTAAACACACTTCATAGAAAAATATCAAACAGAGAGAAACACAATTTCATAGATTACTCAAGGAACTTTGCAATATTCAATTCAAGTCATAGAACTAGGGTTTTGAAATTTCCCCAAACCATTAAGGAATTTAGTCACACATTATTGAATCAGAAAAATAATAATTCATTTAAGAGAAAGGAATAAAACTGTTTTGAAGTGTTGTGGCCGTCCCGTAGCAATCGCCGCTCCTCTCCACTGATGCCGCTCTCTTCTTTTTTTCCTTCGCGTTCTTCCTCTGTTCTCCTCTCCTCTTTCTCTTTGCGTTGCTCTTCTGTTCTCCTCTCCTCTTTCTCTTCGCGTTGCTCTTCCGTTCTCCTCTCCTCTTTCTCTTCGCGTTGCTCTTCTGTTATATATATCCCTGGTGTGCGATTTTTTTCAACAACCACGTAATGGGCTCTTCTCCCAATCTCACGTAATGAGCCTATCATCTTTATTATATCCACCTCAACCACTAAAGAACATCAAATAAATTCCAGTTTTTTGTCATTTATGTGGTCTTTTAAATATTAATGCCCAATATACCACTTTTCCATGAATAATTCTCTCCAGACTTGTCCATCTTTATTTTTATCTCTATTTGCTGGACTTTCACACCCTTTTAAGTCTTTATCTCCAAATAAATCTATAACATCATAAACACATCATTTAGATTCATAAATATAATTTTATAATTAAAATTGCATATGAATCCAATATAAAATATTTATAGATTTAAAACCCTATCAGCAAGCGTGTATGTTGTCGCACGAAAATGAACAACGATTAAATACCTCGGGCGGTTCGATCCAAGGCCGGACAAAGTGATCGCGCCCGGGCCAAAAATGGGAGCTCGTAGGCCGAGTTGCACCCTCCAGACCCTGAGGTGTGTTTTGGGGGGTGTGACCGTGCCAAGGGTTTGCTGCCTACGTACCCTTTAGTCGGGATCAGGTCAAAACGTAGTTCAATTTGTGTATCGGGGGCTATCTTGGGCTCAGAGTCTTTGGGAATCCGAGGCTTTAGAGTAGGACCCGGCTCGTAGCTTCTACTGAAGACTTTAGAGGGGTCGCGTGCTCGTAGCTCGGAGTTCTAGCTCAAGGGCCAAGAAGTAGGAGAGCGGTGTGTACCGCGAAAGCTCGGGTCGCAGAAGAGGAGTGCGCTCCCTCTCGTGGAGGGGGGTCCTTGTTTCTGAGCCGAGGGAGGAGGAGTGCACGCTCTTGGAATATCACAAGAGCACGAGAGAGGGTTCTCGAGAAAAGAGAAGTGTTGTGTTGGTGTCAGCCAGGATCTCTTTTCCCTCCCCTAGGGGGGGGGGGTATTTATAGTTGCGGAGAGAGGCCTTGGGCCGGCCCCTTGAGGCCCACCGGGTGGCCGGGAGCGGGGCGCGCGAGGCTTCACGCCCAAGAGGGCGCAGGGTGCGCGGGACATGTCACCTGGATGGGCGAGGGGCGTGCCGGGCGCGGGACTTGGCCGGGCACGGCGTGCCCGGCAGCGGACGCGCCCGGCCGAGGTGGCAAAAACGCTCGGTCGAGGTGGCCGATGTGGCAAGGACGTTCAACCGAGGTGGCTGTTGTCGGCCCGTCTAGGGCCGACGATGACAAAGGCATTTCTTCGACCCGCGTGGCTGGTGCGAGGTCTTGAACGGCGAAGCCCTGACCCAACCAGGGGCCGGCCCAAACCAATGGCCAAGTCAAATGCCTTTCCCGGCCATTGGCCGAGTCAATGGCTCACTCGGCCATAGGGCAGTTCACTCGGCCATTGGCCGAGTGAACCTTCCAGCAGTTCACTCGGCCAATGGCCGAGTGAACCTCAGCCGGCCCAAGCCTTTCACTCGGCCAATGGCCGAGTGAACCTCACCACCATGTTCACTCGGCCATTGGCCGACCCAACCATTGAAGGGGTCAAATGGCTGACTCAAGCATGTTCACTCGGCCAAGGGGTCTTCAAACCACCTCTTGGCCGCCTATAAATACAAGGGTCCCTCCCTTGACCCAGGTAATCCAACTTTGAGTCCCGAAACGCTGCCGAACTCATACTTCGCTCGTTTCGCTCACCTTTGGCTTCTCACCACCTCTAAACCTCTATAATCCTCCTCAATCCCACTAATGTTGAGCATCGGAGAGGTAAACAGAGGCACCCCCTCTGTTTTCCCTTCTTAGGTCACGGTTCTCCTATCTTTTTCAGGTATGCCGGCGAGCTCAAACACCATTGACAGCTAAGGGAAGACTTGGGATACCAAGTCCGACACGCTGGAGTCAAGGCGAGGCCACTTGGTCCGGCCTCGGGTCTAACCGCCTTTGACTCCTAAATCGTTGTCCGAAAAACAGCGACAACATTTTGGCGCTAGAAGGAGGGGACCTCGACGCTCTCCCTTCCATTCCTCTTGTTGGAATCGATCTAGGGTTTGAGAAAATAATTAACGCTTCGGTAAGCGGCGGAATTTTAAAAATTTTCTTTTACAAGTAAAACAGTTTTTACTAACCTAGACAAGTGCAAGTACATGTAATTAAAAAACCAATATGAGCTAGAAGTTTACTAACCTTTCTTGAAGCTTGAACTTTGAAGAAGCTTGTGGAAAGTTTGCAACGCTCGTCTCCCCTCGCAGCACGTCTCTCTTTCTTTCCTCGGCACCTCGAGCAACCACGAAAGTTTCTATCACTAAATCACTCGAAAAGAAGGAATCAGTGAGTGGGCACTTTTAAACACTACGACTTAAGAACGAGTCTCAAAGTCGCAGAGCTAAAGACTAGGTCGAGTGAGGACCTAGGTGCCAAGACAAGAAAAAATCGAAAATAAACTAGAGAGAGAGAGAGAGAGGAGTTCGGCCAACAATGTCTAGAGAGAGAGTCTCTCAATCTCTAACTTGGATGAATGAAATGTGAGGAATGGGGCTCCTATTTATAGGAGAGGTTTTACCTTCAATAAGGTACTTTCCTCTTCTATAGAATATCACACATTCATGAGCAAAAATCCCTTATTTCCCATTCCATGTTGGGCGCCCAAGGCTGCCTCCTAGAGGCTTGGATTTGTTTCCTTTTTTGTTCCTTGCCTTGCCCATTACTCTCTTGGCCGAAATTCCTTGTGCATCTACATGCAAATTTGTTTCCTCTTTTTCTTTTGGCAAGTATCTAAATACATTTATGCACAAAATAAACTCTCTTTCCTTGGGTATTATGGGCGCCTATTCTCATCTAGAAGGAGCTTCTATAAGCTTCTTCATTTGTTCATGACAACATGAGAAAAGCCCATTAAGAATTTTCAATAAAATTCTTATGAAACGAAATTAATTCACAAGGCCCAATGATCAAGTTATGGCCGAGTGACATTAAGTCATCAAATGAACTTGTCAAAAAATTTATTGACATTCATTTCATCATATGTCTCAAAAGACAAAAATACCCTTTTGACTATTTTCGTTCTTGTTTTGACTTAGCTTCCAGTTTAACTATTCCTATCGATGTGATTCGTGACAGTGACCTCATGGACCCAAATGAACAAAGCTTTAGCTAAAAACTTGGACTCAAAAGTTCACAAACCTTTTCCAAGTTTAGCTTAATGCCAACTGACTCCACTAAAGAGCTGACACTGAAAATCTCTAGGTTCAAATGAATTTGTTTTCTACTCAAGAATTCGACCTAATTATGATGAGCGGATCCACTGAATATTATCTATGTTTACCCTTCATGAATGTCATCAGCTAGTCGGGATTTACTAAATTACCATTTTACCCTTCTAGCTGTTATTTCCTCAACTCCTTTGTCGCTTGTGAATAAGTTAGAAACAATGTATTGACGAGGAGCTAACAAGTCACATTGTTTCATCCAAAAGAGTCAGGACTCAATTTGGACACTGGCCAGTTCATTTATTCACACTCCAAGGAACAAAGCATGAGGTGACATACATTGCATTTCAACAATCTTGTACATGAATTCCATATCTATGAGAACTTCACAAAGTTACTCATGACAGACTCACAACTTAGTACTTCACCAATAGGCCTTGTTCGGAATCACATAGTGAGTCCGAACTTTGACTTTCTCAAATGAGAATACTAAGGTGTGAAATGGCATGTCTCATTTCAGGATTAAGGTAAGCATGATGCAATTCATACATAGTGACTTCGAGACATAAGAGGTTAAATGGTTTGTTCTTATATTGTCTCTAGAAGTGCACTGGTCAATTCAGTACCTTCGGAAGATACCTAGAAGAACTATAGAGTCTCCAACTCTCAATGCCTCATAACCAGACATCATAGATTCTTCTAACAATCATACTGAGGTCAATAGTCCTTTGACCCTTAGATTGCGAATATATCGTTTTAAGCAAACTACGAAGAGTTTGTTCATGCAAATCTACATTTGTCTCTTCGTAAGTTGTTAAGTTTGTTTATGGACTAAAAGACTAAGGTTTTATCATAAAGCTTCAAACAAAGAAAGAATGAATGAACGTTTCAACTTTATTAATGAATAGATAGGCAATTACAAGCAAGAGTCTTCATGAGACTTTATTACATCAAATGTACAAAATAAAGACTACAACTCTTCTTGTGGGCACCATTGACAACACCTCTATCACTACACCTACGACTCTCGAGAGATGAGTCATGTGCCTGCCACCTCCGTGGGCGCCCGAGCGACTAGCTCGAGGCACGGCCTCCAAAGCTCTGCACACGGTCTCGAAGGGCAACCTCATGATAATGAGAGCCAGCCCCGAGACCCGACGAATGACCCCGAGGCCGCAGTCCGAGAGGACACGGCTCGAAGGCTCGCCGAGCTCCTAGACCGCCCCGACGTCACCGGCGTGCTCATCGCCGACCTCCTCGACTCCAACAACGTCGACGACATCAACCACGAGACCAACCTCGACCACGCTATTCACGAAAGTGGACACACGTGCACGCTTCCAAGGGGACACCCTCGGGCGGCCACGTCGAAATGTCAACTTTCTGATGAGCACCCGCACGCGCCCTCGAGGGGACACCCTCGGGCGACCACGTCAAGACGACAAGTGTCGAAAGGTACACGGGGGCGCTCAACCTCTAGGCCCCGAGAGGGACGCTCCAAGCTCACCATCCGTGTCCAAAACCCCCAGGGAGATGACGACAACAATGGCCGTGTCGTCTATCAAGAACGTCACTCAAATGACGCACTCTCGCCTAAAGTGATAGGGACGGCCGCCAGAGACTTGAGAGATCACCTCAATTCCCAGAAGGAATCTCATGAGAGCGACTTGAGAGAAAAGCTCAACGCCCAACGCGAGATCGCGAGCAAGATCGTCTTGGGACGTCAACCACCTGACGTTGCTAACTGCGCACCTACCAAGAAACGCGCCTCCACACTCGCCGCATCGGCCGTCGCTCCCGACTCGCGAAGGAAGAGGCGCAGAAAAGGTCGAGTCCCTAATGACCTTCCTTCTCCGACCCCAAAGCGATCCTTCATCCCGCTCAACACAACGCCCGACCGGATCCTGAGCTTAAGCCGCGATGAGCTGGGAAGCCCCGCTCCACTCACAAAGGACCCCGCGAAGCGAGATCGAAGTAGGTTCTGCGAATACCACAAAGATCACGGGCACGTAACGATCGAATGCAACCAGCTTAAGAAGCGAATTGATTCCCTAATTCGAGGTGGGGACTTCAAGGAATTCGTCGCATCTGCTAGCAAGCCATGATTGTCGCGACTTCGACCTTTAAATTCACGCCCGAACCCGATCGGCTTCGTGATCACTTTTATTTCGAAAATGTAATTTCTTCTTTTTTCAAAGAAGGCCAAGTGCCATGACTACCTGTAACGACCCCCTTTATTGCAATAAAAAATTATTCTACACATGACAACTTTTTTGTATACCTCCAACACAAGAGTTTCTTGGCCTTCGTCTCACAAACGCAAGAAACTCGGGCGGCTAACAGGGATCAATGCTCAATCAAAAACAACTCAACAACAACTCAAAAAAAATATATAATAATAAAGTCTCAAGGGGCCGATGGTTAGGCCGGAGGTCCCAAAAAAAGACTTCTCACGTAACTCCTCGAGATGAGTTCATTCCTCGAGTCGAGTTTCGAAACTCCTCGCGCCGACTCTTCACGGAGCTCCTCGTGCAGGCTCTACATAAGCCCTCGAGCCGAGTTCGAGTCCACGAGTCGACTGATACTCCTCGTGCCAACTCTTCACATATCTCCTCGAGACGAGCTCATTCCTCGAGTCGAGCTCCGACTCCGCGAGTCGACCGATACTCCTCGCGCCGACTCTTCACGGAACTACTCATGTAGGCTCTACATAAGCCCTCGAGCCGAGTTCGAGTCCACGAGTCGACTGATACTCCTCGTGCCGACTCTTCACACATCTCCTCGAGACGAGCTCATTCCTCGAGTCGAGCTCCGAGTCGGCGAGTCGACCGATACTCCTCGCGCCGACTCTTCACAAAACTCCTCGTGCAGGCTCTACGTGAGTCCTCGAGTCGAGTTCGCGTCCACGAGTCGACGAGCCACTCCTCGTGCCGACTTCACACGCCTCCTCGAGACGAGTTCATTCCTCGAGTCGACTTCGAGTCCACGAGTCAACAAGCCACTCCTCGTATCGACTTCACACGCCTCCTCGAGACGACATCATTCCTCGAGTCGAGTTCGAGTCCACGAGTCGGCAAGCTACTCCTCGTGCCAACTCCACATGTCTCCTCGAGATGAGTTCATTCCTCGAGTCGAGTTCGAGTCCACGAGTCGACAAGCTACTCCTCTTGCCGACTCCACATGGCTCCTCGAGATGAGTTCATTCCTCGAGTCGAGTTCGAATCCGCGAGTCGACCGATACTCCTCGCGCCGACTCTTCACAAAACTCCTCGTGTAGGCTCTACGTGAGTCCTCGAGTCGAGTTCGAGTCCACGAGTCGACGAGCCACTCCTCGTGCCGACTTCACATGCCTCCTCGAGACGAGTTCATTCCTCGAGTCGAGTTCGAGTCCACGAGTCAACAAGCCACTCCTTGTGCCGACTTCACACGCCTCCTCGAGACGAGTTCATTCCTCAAGTCGAGTGAGAGTCCACGAGTCGACAAGCTACTCCTCGTGCCAACTCCACATGTCTCCTCGAGATGAGTTCATTCCTCGAGTCGAGTTCGAGTCCACGTGTCGACAAGCTACTCCTCGTGCCAACTCCACATGTCTCCTCGAGATGAGTTCATTCTTCGAGTCGAGTTCGAGTCCACGAGTCGACAAGCTACTCCTCGTGCCAACTCCACATGTCTCCTCGAGATGAGTTCATTCCTCAAGTCGAGTTCGAGTCCACGAGTCGACAAGCTACTCCTCGTGCCGACTCCACATGGCTCCTCGAGTCGAGTTCATTCCTCGAGTCGAGTTCGAATCCGTGAGTCGACCGATACTCCTCGCGCCGACTCTTCACGGAACTCCTCGTGCAGGCTCTGCATAAGCCCTCGAGCCGAGTTCGAGTCCACGAGTCGACTGATACTCCTCGTGCCGACTCTTCAAACATCTCCTCGAGACGAGCTCATTCCTTGAGTCGAGCTCTGAGTCCGCGAGTCGACCTATACTCCTCGCGCCGACTCTTCACGGAACTCCTCGTGCAGGCTCTGCATAAGTCCTCGAGGCGAGTTCGAGTCCACGAGTCGACTGATACTCCTCGTGCCGACTCTTCACACATCTCCTCGAGACGAGCTCATTCCTCGAGTCGAGCTCCGAGTCCGCGAGTCGACCGATACTCCTCGCGCTGACTTTTCACAAAACTCTTCGTGCAGGCTCTACGTGAGTCCTCGAGTCGAGTTCGAGTCCACGAGTCGACGAGCCACTCCTCGTGCCGACTTCACACGCCTCCTCGAGACAAGTTCATTCCTCAAGTCGAGCTCGAGTCCACGGGTCAACAAGCCACTCCTCGTGCCGACTTCACACGCCTCCTCGAGACGAGTTCATTCCTCGAGTATAGTTCGAGTCCACGAGTCGACAAGCTACTCCTCTTTCCAACTCCACATGTCTCCTTGAGATGAGTTCATTCCTCAAGTCGAGTTCGAGTCCACGAGTCGACAAGCTACTCCTCGTGCCAACTCCACATGTCTCTTCGAGATGAGTTCATTCCTCAAGTCGAGTTCGAGTCCACGAGTCGACAAGCTACTCCTCGTGCCGACTCCACATGGCTCCTCGAGTCGAGTTCAGTCCTCGAGTCGAGTTCGAATCCGTGAGTCGACCGATACTCCTCGCGCCGACTCTTCACGGAACTCCTCGTGCAGGCTCTGCATAAGCCCTCGAGCCGAGTTTGAGTCCACGAGTCGACTGATACTCCTCGTGCCGACTCTTCAAACATCTCCTCGAGACGAGCTCATTCCTCGAGTCGAGCTCCGAGTCCGCGAGTCGACCGATACTCCTCGCGCCGACTCTTCACGGAACTCCTCGTGCAGGCTCTGCATAAGCCCTCGAGCCGAGTTTGAGTCCACGAGTCGACTGATACTCCTCGTGCCGACTCTTCACACATCTCCTCGAGACGAGCTCATTCCTCGAGTCGAGCTCCGAGTCGGCGAGTCGACCGATACTCCTCGCGCCGACTCTTCACGGAACTCCTCGTGCAGGCTCTACATAAGCCCTCGAGCCCAGTTCGAGTCCATGAGTCGACTGATACTCCTCGTGCCGACTCTTCACACATCTCCTCGAGATGAGCGCATTCCTCGAGTCGAGCTCCGAGTCCGCGAGTCGATCGATACTAATCACGCCGACTCTTCACAAAACTCCTCGTGCAGGCTCCACGTGAGTCCTCGAGTCGAGTTCAAGTCCACGAGTCGACCGATACTCCTCGTGCCGACTTCACATGCCTCCCTGAGACGAGTTCATTCCACGAGTTGAGTATCGAGCCCACAAGCCAACTAACCACTCCTCGTGCAGGCTCTACATGAGCCCTCGAGTTGAGTATCGAGCCCACAAGCCAACTAACCACTCCTCGTGCAGGCTCTACATGAGCCCTCGAGTTGTGTCCCGAGTCCACAAGTCAACTAACTACTCCTCGTGCAGGCTCTACGTGAGTCCTCGAATTGAGTCCCGAGTCCGCGCTCGCCGCCCAGCTCGTGCGCCGAAAGGCAGCGAGTTTCAAATGGGTTTCAAAGGCTTGCGTCCGCCAGGACATATCTGGTCTAGCCAGCGTCCACGGGAAACCTTGCCACACGAATGTGGCACCGCGCTCGCCGCCCGGCTCGTGAGCCGAAAGGCAGCGAGTTACAAATGGATTTCAAAGGCTCGCGTCTGCCAGGATGTATCTGGTCTAGCCAGCGTCCACGGGAAACCTGGCCACACGAATGTGGCACCGCGCTCGCCGCCCAGCTCGTGAGCCGAAAGGCAGTGAGTTACAAATGGGTTCCAAAGGCTTGCGTCCGCCAGGACGTACCTGGTCTAACCAGCGTCCACGGGAAACCTGGCCACACGAATGTGACACCGCGCTCGCCGCCCAACTCGTGAGCCGAACGGCAGCGAGTTACAAATGGGTTTCAAAGGGTTGCGTCCGCCAGGACGTACCTTGTCTAGCCAGCGTCCACGGGAAACCTCGCCACGCAAATGTGGCTCCGCGCTCGCCGCCCAGCTCGTGAGCCGAAAGGCAGTGAGTTTCAAATGGGTTTCAAAGGCTTGCGTCCGCCGGGCGTACCTGGTCTAGCCAGCGTCCATGGGAAACCTCGCCACGCAAATGTGGCTCCGCGCTCGCCGCCCAGCTCGTGAGCCGAAAGGCAGCGAGTTTCAAATGGGTTTCAAAGGCTTGCGTCCGCCGGGCGTACCTGGTCTAGCCAGCGTCCATGGGAAACCTCTCCACGCAAATGTGGCTCCGCGCTCGCCGCCCAGCACGTGAGCCGAAAGGCAGCGAGTTTCAAATGGGTTTCAAGGGCTTGCTTCCGCCGGGCGTATCTGGTCTAGCTAGCGTCCGCGGGAAACCCGGTCCCACAAACGAGGCACCAAGGCCCCCCGAGGCCCAATCCGTGCGGACAGATCACGCCTTCATTGGTAGGTCGAGAAAATAAGCCACGCACGATCAACTCGGAACAAAAGCCGTCCCTCGTTACGCACAATAAGTCGTCCCTCGCGACGCACAAAAGCCGTCCCCCGTGACGCACATAAGGCCATCCCCCGTGACGCACAAAAGCCGTCCCTTGCGACGCACAAAGGCCATCCCTCGTGACGCGCAATAAGTCGTCCCTCACGACGCACAAGAGCCGTCCCCCGTGACGAACATAAGGCCGTCCCCCGTGACGCACATAGGCTGTCCCCTGTGACGCACATAAGTCGCCCCTCACGACGCACATAAGTCGTCCCTCACGACGCACATAAATCGTCCCACACGACGCAATAAAGCCGTCCCTCGCGTCACAATAAAGCCGTCCCTTGTGATGCACAAAGGCCGTCACTCGCGACGCGCAAAGGCCGTTCCCCGTGACGCGAACCCGAGAGCGTTCGTCCTGCATCCGCGTAAAAGCGTAGATTTTGAGTTTCCACTCGACCTATGCTCGACCGGAAACTCGGGGGGCTAATGTTGTCGGCCCGTCTAGGGCCGACGAGGACAAAGGCATTTCTTCGACCCGCGTGGCTGGTGCGAGGCCTTGAACGGCGAAGCCCTGACCCAAACAGGGGCCGGCCCAAACCAATGACCAAGTCAAATGCCTTGCCCGGCCATTGGCCGAGTCAATGGATAACTCGGCCATAGGGCAGTTCACTCGGCCATTGGCTGAGTGAACCTTCCAGCAGTTCACTCGGCCATTGGCCGAGTGAACCTTCCAGCCGCCCAGGCAATTCTCTCGGCCATTGGCCGAGTGAACCTTCCAGCAGTTCACTCGGCCAATGGCCGAGTAAACCTTCCAGCAGCCCATGCAGTTCACTCGGCCATTGGCCGAGTGAACCTTCCAGCCGCCCAGGCAATTCTCTCGGCCATTGGCCGAGTGAACCTTCCAGCAGTTCACTCGGCCAATGGCCGAGTAAACCTTCCAGCAGCCCATGCAGTTCACTCGGCCATTGGCCGAGTGAAGCTTCTAGCAGTTCACTCGGCCAATGGCCGAGTGAACCTCAGCCGGCCCAAGCCTTTCACTCGGCCAATGGCCGAGTGAACCTCACCACCATGTTCACTCGGCCATTGGCCGACCCAACCATTGAAGGGATCAAATGGCCGACTCAAGCATGTTCACTCGGCCAAGGGGTCTTCAAACCACCTCTTGGCCGCCTATAAATACAAGGGTCCCTCTCTTGACCCAGGTAATCCAACTTTGAGTCCCGAAACGCTGCCGAACTCATACTTCGCTCGTTTCGCTCACCTTTGGCTTCTCACCACCTCTAAACCTCTATAATCCACCTCAATCCCACTAATGTTGAGCGTCGGAGAGGTAAACAGAGGCACCCCCTCTGTTTTCCCTTCTTAGCTCACGGTTCCCCTATCTTTTTCAGATATGCCGGCGAGCTCAAACACCATTGACAGCTAAGGGAAGACTTGGGATACCAAGTCCGACACGCTGGAGTCAAGGCGAGGCCACTTGGTCCGGCCTCGGGTCTAACCGCCTTTGACTCCTAAATCGTTGTCTGAAAAACAGCGACAACAGTGGCCGAGGTGACAAAGACGCTCGGCCGAGGTGGCCGACGTGGCAAGGACGCTCGGCCGAGGTGGCCGAGGTGGCAAAGACGCTCGGCCGAGGTGGCCGAGGTGGCAAGGACGCTCGGCCGAGGTGGCCGAGGTGGCAAAGACGCTCGGCCGAGGTGGCCGAGGTGGCAAAGACGCTCGGCCGAGGTGGCCGAGGTGGCAAAGACGCTCGGCTAAGGTGGCCGAGGTGGCAAAGACGCTCGGTCGAGGTGGCCGAGGTGGCAAAGATGCTCGGCCGAGGTGGCCGAGGTGGCAAGGATGCTCGGCTGAGGCGCGCGCAGGCCGGGAGGCCGGGGCGCGCGGGCCGGGAGGCTGGGGCGCGGGAGCGCGTGCGGGCCGGGCGGCCGGGGCGTGGGAGCGTGTACGGTGCACGCGAGCCAGGCACGCTAGGGCGCGCTGAGGCCCGTTGGGTCGGGGGCCTCAGGGCCGGGGGCGCAGCTGCGCGCGTGCCGGCCGTGCCGGGCCGTGGGTGTGTCAGGGCACTCGGACCTGGTAGGCCGGGGCCCGTTGGGCTTCCAGCCGGTCAAAACCCGGCCGGCCTTGAGTCCTTTTTAAATTTCCGGTGTCCCGAAAACGACCGGTAACATTAGCCCCCCAAGTTTACGGCTTACGGGACGTAAGTCGTGAACTTTAGAAGAGAAAAAGGGCGTTGAGGTGATTTCACCTTCGATCACGCGTGACCGTACGCACGCATATCTTTCTTCTTTCTCCCTTTTTTATTTGTGGCCGGACCCCTGGGGGCCGGACCGGGCCGGCCGGGCAGCAAGACCCGCGCGCGGCCTGGCGCTGAGGGACTGGCGCGCGCGCGAGACCGGCCCGCGGGCCGGGCCTTGTGTCGCGCGCGCGGGGAGGGGGGGGAGGAGCAGAGTTTGCTCCTTCTGCTCCTATAAATAGGAGAGCCCCCGCCCTTTCTGTTCACACTGGCAGCCTGTGGGTAATCGGAAAATTCCTTTGAGTTTGAAATTTCCCCTGGGCAGCCGATTTCTTTTCTTTTTTAATTGGGGGTGAGCTTGTTTCCCATGTTGATGATCCCGAGGTTGACCCTACCTGCCCTCTCCCAAATTTTGGGGGGGCGGCCAAGGGTCCCTTTGAGGAACTCGACGGGATTCCCATCTTTGTCGAGGAAGACTCTAGCGCGGCCGACAAGTGGCTCGCGGAGTTGGAGACCGACGCCGCGGCGATAGCCGAGCTGGCGGGGCCCGGGAGCGGCCCACCCACTAGGTGTGGCCCCGAAGGGGAGGACGAAGGGTCCAAGGACCCGCGTTCATCACGGTTGGTGATCAACCTGGTCTCCCGCGAGGCGTCCTTTGACGCCCCCTGCTCAAGCAGCGGGGTGAAGCGGTGGTGAGTGCCGAGCTCCCCCGGGCGTCTAACTCTGACACCTCGGGTATTGAGCTTGCGATAGTGCCGTCCGAATCTTTCTTGGACGAGATTTATTCCGACGATCCCCAAGGGTCGGGCTCGGAGGGCCCTGAAGAGGACTTGGAGGCTCCTCCCGCGAAGGAGAAACGTGATGGCAAGGTGTTGGTGACGGCTTGGCCAGCCCTCGAGTCCGCGGAGGCTTCGGGCTATACCTATGCGAGGGTCTTTGGAGAGGACGTGCATGTACGGAGTGGGCGACTCTGTTGCCCCCGTCGGCTTAGACTGCAGGGGGGTTGATGCCGCGAGCACGCTTACCTCCCGAGTCTTCAGCACGCTCTGGAAGGCGTATAACATCCCTCCCTCGGTGGGATTTCTCAGACCTGCCCCCGAGGACATGCCCTCTAGTCCAAGGGACGGGTACGCGGCCGTGGCGATCGGGAGTCTCGCCTGTTGATTGCGCCTCCCATTTCCGACGATCGTTCGAAGATTCTGACCCGACTAGGGGTCCATGCGTGCCAGATGAGCCCGGCGTTCTATCGCCTGTTGGCTACGTGTTTTATGGAGTGGCACTGCCAGACGCAGCGTGCCATGTCCGTAGACGACTTCCGTAATTTGGTTGCCGTCTTCCCGGCGCCAGGGCAGCCAGGATTTCACATGGCCCGTGCTCGGGGCAACGTGAGGCTGGTCGAGGATAGTGACCCGCCTAGCCGCCGGGCGTGGGTGTGGGTCACCTCGGACGCCTTCGGCGCGGCGCCCCTTCGCTTTGGTCGTCTGGCCGACTTTCCAGCGGACGAGGGGGCAGTGGAGCTCCCCTTTGTGAGAGAAATATCGGGGATGTCGGAAGCCCGCAAGGCTGGCGAGTGGTTCCGTTCTCCCGAGCTGATGGCGCTCACCGGGTGGTTCCCGCCCTTTGCTCCGGGCACCGAGGAGGCGATCCAAGCGAGCAGGCCCCCGAGTCCTGTGGCTCAACCAGTCGCTCCTGCTTCTCGAGGTAACTTTACGGTTTCGTAAAACTTTTTGTTTTGACAGGAACCTGACCTTCGTTGCTTTGTTTTGTGTAGCTGCAAAGAGGCGAGCTAGGAGGCTGGCCCTCGCTTCTCGGGACCCTGAGTCAATGGCGGAGATTCGCTCTAGGGTCGCTAACCGCAAGGCGAAGGGAGAGCGCGCCGAGACTGCCGGTCTAGTCGAACCGGAGTCTCGGGCTTCTTTGAAGAGGGCTTCGACATCGGCACCTCCCGACGAGCATTCCGAACCCAAGAGGGCGAACTCGGCGGTGGAGCTGGAGGCGACAGAGGCTCGAGGGGATTGTTTCCGCCACCTCGAGGGATCCCCACTATCCTGGTGGAAGGGCGTGGTGTCGAAGAGCGACATAGCTTTCTTCCAGGCAGGGGTTACCGACGTTCAGAGGGTCAATATTTCTGTTTATTCTGTTGTAAGCGTAGGTTTCAGTTTTAACCCTTGCTTCTTTGTCGTCGCAGGCGTATGCGAGGGCCGTGCGGAGCGACAGGATTTTGCATGACTTCATCCGGCGCTTAGGGGCATCTCAGGAGGAGCTCGCTCGGACGAAGGCTAGGCTGGCTTGTTGGAATCGATCTAGGGTTTAAGAAAATAATTAACGCTTCGGTAAGCGGCGGAATTTTAAAAATTTTCTTTTACAAGTAAAACAGTTTTTACTAACCTAGACAAGTGCAAGTACATGTAATTAAAAACCAATATGAGCTAAGAGTTTACTAACCTTTCTTGAAGCTTGAACTTTGAAGAAGCTTTTGGAAAGTTCGCAACGCTCGTCTCCCCTCGCAGCACGTCTCTCTTTCTTTCCTCGGCACCTCGAGCAACCACGAAAGTTTCTATCACTAAATCACTCGAAAAGAAGGAATCAGTGAGTGGGCACTTTTAAACGCTACGACTTAAGAACGAGTCTCGAAGTCGCAGAGCTAAACACTAGGTCGAGTGAGGACCTAGGTGCCAAGACAAGAAAAAATCGAAAATAAACTAGAGAGAGAGAGAGAGGATTTTCGGCCAAGTTCTAGAGAGAGAGTCTCTCAATCTCTTAAACTTAGGATGAATGAAATGTGAGGAAATGAGGCTCCTATTTATAGGAGAGGTCTCACCTTCAATAAGGTAGTTTCCTCTTCTATAGAATATCACATATTCATGAGCAATTTCCTCTTTTTTTCCCTTTGAGACACTCGGCCAACTCAAGGCTTCTAGAAGCCTTGATTTGTTTCCTATTTTGTTCAAGGCCTTGCCTTGTCTCTCACTTGGCCGATTCCCACTTTCCTCTTGGAGGAAATTTGTTTCCTCTTTTTCTTTTGGCAAGTATCTAAATACATTTATGCACAAAATAAACTCTCCTATTTCTCTATTAGGGTAGGCGCCCAAGTCTCTCTAGAAGGAGCTTCTAGAAGCTTCTTCATTTGTTCATGACAACATGAGAAAGGCCCATTAAGAATTTTCAATAAAATTCTTATGAAATGAAATTAATTCACAAGGCCCAGTTAATCATATTATGGCCGAGTGACATTAAGTCATCAAATGAACTTGTCAAAAAAATTTATTGACATTCATTTCATCCTTTGTCTCAAAAGACAAAAATACCCTTTTGACTATTTTCGTTCTCGTTTTGACTTAGCTTCCAGTTTAACTATTCCTATCGATGTGATTCGTGACAGTGGCCTCATGGACCCAAATGAACAAAGCTTGAGCTAAACACTTGGACTCAAAAGTTCACAAACCTTTTCCAAGTTTAGCTTAATGCCAACTGACTCCACTAAAGAGCTGACACTGAAAATCTCTCGGTTCAAATGAATTTATTTTCTACTCAAGAATTCGACCTAATTATGATGAGCGGATCCACTGAATATTATCTATGTTTACCCTTCATGAATGTCATCAGCTAGTCGGGATTTACTAAATTACCATTTTACACTTCTAGCTGTTATTTCCTCAACTCCTTCGTCGCTTGTGAATAAGTTAGAAACAATGTATTGACGAGGAGCTAACAAGTCACATTGTTTCATCCAAAAGAGTCAGGACTCAATTCGGACACTGGCCAGTTCATTTATTCACACTCCAAGGAACAAAGCATGAGGTGACATGCATTGCATTTCAGCAATCTTGTACATGAATTCCATATCTATGAGAACTTCACAAAGTTACTCATGACATACTCACAACTTAGTACTTCACCAATAGGCTCGGAATCACATAGTGAGTCCGAACTCTGACTTTCTCAAATGAGAATACTAAGGTGTGAAATGACATGTCTCATTTCAGGATTAAGGTAGCATGATGCAATTCATACATAGTGACTTCGAGACATAAGAGGTTAAATGGTTTGTTCTTATCTTGTCTCTAGAAGTGCACTGGTCAATTCAGTACCTTCGGAAGATACCTAGAAGAACTATAGAGTCTCCAACTCTCAATACCTCATAACCAGACATCATAGGTTCTTCTAACAATCGTACTGAGGTCAATAGTCCTTTGACCCTAAGATTGCGAATAGATCGTTTTAAGCAAACTACGAAGAGTTTGTTCATGCAAATCTACATTTGTCTCTTCGTAAGTTGTTTAGTTTGTTTATGGACTAAAAGACTAAGGTTTTATCATAAAGCTTCAAACAAAGAAAGAATGAAAGAACGTTTCAACTTTATTAATGAATGAATAGGCAATTACAAGCAAGAGTCTTCATGAGACTTTATTACGTCAAATGTACAAAATAAAGATTACAACTCTTCTTGTGGGCACCATTGACAACAAACTCCCACTTGACGCAAAGAAGATGTGGGTAGTCTTTCATGCCTAATCCCTCACGATGTTGGTCGAAGACCTTGTTCGCTAGGGCCTTGGTGAATGGATCTGCGAGGTTGTCCACCGTTGAGATCTTCTTCACTTCCACGTCTCCGCGCTGCACGATCTCTCGAATCAAATGGTATTTCCTCTCAATATGCTTAGAGCGCTTATGGCTTCTAGGTTCCTTTGAGTTAGCGACAGCCCCACTATTATCACAATAAAGGGTCATGGGCTCGTCGACGTTTGGAACAACTTCCAAATACTTAAGGAATTTTCTAAGCCATACAGCCTCTTTGGATGCTTCACAAGCAGCCACATATTCTGCTTCCATTGTGGAGTCAGCAATGCAAGATTGCTTAATACATCTCCACACAACAGCTCCACCATTAAGGATGAACACAGATCCCAAAGTGGATTTCCTGGAATCCTTATCCGCTTGAAAATCAGAGTCGGTATATCCCGTCATAGTCAGGTCAGTACCTGAGTATGTAAGCATCAAGTTCCTAGTTCTTCGAAGATACTTAAGAACATGCTTAACAGTAATCCAGTGCTCGGGTCCAGGGTTCGATTGGAAACGGCTAACTACGCCAACGGCGAAACATATATCAGATCTAGTGCAAAGCATAGCATACATGAGGCTTCCTACGGCAGAGGCGTAAGGAATTTTCCTCATGTCTTCAATCTCTTGTGCAGTCTTGGGAGACTGGTCCTTAGAGAGTGAAACTCCATGCCTAAAGGGTGTTTGGCCCTTCTTGGAGTCTTGCATCGAGAAGCGATCCATTACCTTATCAGTATAAGATGCTTGAGAGAGCGACAGGGTCCGGTTTTTCCTATCTCGAAAGATTTGGATCCCCAGAATGTACGCGGCTTCTCCTAGATCCTTCATATCGAATTGCTTTTCCAGCCAGACCTTAACCTCAGATAACTTATCCACGTCATTACCAATGAGTAGTATATCATCGACATATAGTACCAGAAACACAACTTTGCCTTCGTGTATTAACTTGTAAACACAAGGCTCATCTATTGACTGTTCAAAGCCAAAGCTTTTTACAGTTTCATCGAATCTAATATTCCATGACCTAGATGCTTGCTTTAATCCATAAATAGACTTAAGCAACTCACAAACCTTGGTCTCTTGACCTTCTTCCACGAAGCCGTCTGGTTGAGCCATGTAAATGCGCTCGTCAAGATTGCCATTCAGAAAGGCTGTCTTGACATCCATTTGCCAGACCTCATAGTCGAGAGCTGCAGCTATGGATAGGAGTATGCGGATGGATTTAAGCATCGCGACTGGCGAGAAGGTTTCTTCATAGTCAATCCCTTCTTGTTGGGTATAACCCTTCGCCACAACTCGTGCTTTGAACATCTCGACGTTCTTATCAGGACCCCTTTTCTTCTTGTATATCCACTTACACCCTACGGGTTTAATCCCTTCAGGAAGGTCTACAAGTTTCCAGACTTTGTTGACATACATCGAGTGCATTTCAACTTTCATGGCGTCAAGCCAAAGGATTGATTCAGAACAAGCCATCACTTGGCTATAGGAAACAGGATCATCCATGTCTGAGACGGCTACAAGAGAGTCTCCATAAGACATGTACCTGTCAGGCTTTTGAGTAGCCCTCCCACTACGTCTAAGTACTACTTGACGAGATTCTGATGAGTTAGGTTGTGTTTCAGTTGGGGTAAGAACAGTTCTTACAGATGAGGTAGAAGCTTCCTCACCCAACTTTTCTTCAAGCACAAATTTGCTTCTAGGTTTTGCATCTTTCATAAAGTCCTCCTCAAGGAAACGAGCATTCATGCTAACGAAAATCTTATTGTCCTAGGGACTATAGAAAGTAAAACCTTTGGTTTCCTTTACATATCCCACAAACAGGCACAATTCTGACCTACTAGCCAACTTGCTAGTCTTTTGCCTCAGCACGTGTACAGGGCAACCCCAAATTCGGATGCGGCCAAGATTCACTTTACGGCCAGTCCATCGTTCATAAGGAGTACCAGGAACCGTTTTGGACGGAACTTGGTTCAGAATATAGGCGGCTGTTTCAAGGGCATATCCCCAAAAGGAAATAGGGAGTGATGAGTAACTCATCATTGATCTAACCATCTCCATAAGAGTTCGGTTTCTTCTCTCTGACACTCTGTTTTGTTGAGGCGTGCCAGGTGCGGTAAGCTGAGAAGCGATACCTTCTTCTTTAAGAAAGTCATCGAACTCTCCAGACATATACTCACCACCTCGATCAGATCGAAGGGTTTTGATCACTTTGCCAGTTTGCTTTTCCACTAAAGCCCTAAAGACCTTAAATACGTTAAAGGTCTCGGATTTGTGTTTGCGCAAATAGACAAACCCATATCGTGAGTAATCATCGGTGAAGGTAACGAAGTATTCGTATCCTCCACGTGCCTGTTGGTTGAGCGGACCACATACATTAGAATGTACTAGTTCCAGCAACTCAGTGGCTCTTCGACCCTTATCAGAGAAAGGTCGCTTAGTCATTTTTCCTTCTATGCAGGATTCACAAGTAGGTAGTGAACCTATTGCAGAGTCTTGGAGTGGACCGTCCCTCACAAGTCTCTTAATCCTATCTAGACTGATATGACCAAGTCTCAAGTGCCAGAGGTATGTTGATTTTGTTAGATCGGAGGATTCAGAAAGTTTGATCCTCTTTGGCTCCCTAATTAGATCGTTATCTATTTCGGTGTCTAAAAGAGAAGGTTGAGTGGGATAGATGTAAAAAAGACCATTCTTCATACATGCATCAGTGAGAAAAGAATTAGAAAAAGAAATACGAATTCTATTCTTTATAAACTTTAAACAATAATTTTGCTCGAAAAGTTGAGCAACAGATATTAGGTTTTTCCCAAAGGAAGGAACATAATAAAAATTATTCAAATTTAAAGTTCGATCTTCAAAAGATAGCGTCACGGATCCCACAGCCTTTGCAGACACCACGCTCCCATCACCCCATTTGAAGCAGAAGTCACCATCCTCTAAGCTTTTGCTTTTCCTAAAACCAGTCAAGGAGCAGCAAATATGGTTAGTAGCAGCGGAGTCAATAATCCACGATGATACATTATCAGCTACTAAACAAGCTTCAGTAACAAGTACAATACTTTTTACTTTGGTTTTGAGGTAGGCAGGACAGTTCCTACGCCAGTGACCAGGCTCATTGCAGTGGTGGCACTTGTCTTTAGACTTGTCCACCTTCGGAGCCTTTGGCGCCTTCTTCTTCATTTGAACCTTAGGTTGGTTCTTCTTCTCGGCATTGTGAGGTCTCTTCTTAGATCCAGAGGTGGAGGCAGTAGCATGTACTTCTCCTTGAGCCCTCTTTTTCTTAGTGAGTGCCTCAGCGGTTTGAAGTTCCTTCATGAGCTCGGTAACAGTGTACTCCAGCTTGTTCATGGAATAATTCAACTTGAAGGTATCAAAGGTTTCGTGGAGAGTTTCCAAGATCATATCTATTTTAGTCTCCCCATCAATCTCGGATCCAAGGATCTCCATTTCGTTGAGATAGCTAATGATCAGCATCATATGATCTCTAACGGGAGTTCCAGCCTTCATACGACAGTTCATGAATTGTCGGACCGCTTGTTGCCTAGCTTGACATCCTTGCCCTCCAAACATCTCATGGAGATTGTAGAGCATATCGGTGGCAGTTTCGTAATCACGATGTTGTTGTTGCAACACATTGTTCATCGATGCCAGAATATAGCACCTCGCAATCTCATCGGATCGAAGCCAGGCCGCCAGGGCGTCTTTTTCCTCTTGCGTCGAATCTTCATTCGTTTGAGGACAGGGGGTGGTGAGAATCCATTTGTGCTTGTCGACAGTAAGGACTATGTCGAGGTTATGTTTCCAGTCGACGTCAGTGTCGCCTTCGAGTTTATTCGAGGAAAGAATGGTTGAGAGAGGGTTGAGAGACATATTGCCTATAAAAGTTGAAACAAGTTTATGATTAGTCTTTGGTTTAGGATTTACGTTTTATTAAGACTTTTATAAAATCCAAAGGTGTTATAAACCAAACGATAATTTACTCCCTCAAGAGAAGGCCGCAAAAAATCTCCATTTATAAGTAAATGACACATCATTAATGCTAAGCCAAGATGTCAATACATCTATTTTGACTAGCCACCTTTTAAATTGGTTTGATCACTCACATCCTTTCGCAGAGCCTCAAGGGAGGGATTGAGCCTAAGTGTGCAACCAACCACTTAGTCCAAAAGGTCAACTTTGAAAAACAATCCCCCAAGGGAAGGCCTTGCCATCATCGTCTCTCTCTCGGGCGTAGCTCATTGAGCAATGATCGAAGCAATAACACCTTGGAGTACTCCCATTTAAGTGAGGGTCGCAAGAGCGGTTCTTAGTCCCAAATTAATTGCTTCTTTCATTAGTGTTGGGGATCGTGGGTTACAAACAACAAGTATAACCCTCCCACTTAGTTTTTGGAGTTGGTTCATCGACTCTTATAAGTTCGGAAACAGATTTCCTAGATAGAGAGCGACAGAGCGGACAACTAGAAGAGAATCCTAGATCGACACGTTCAAAGTAGTATTAGTGCATAAAGGCACAAGGTACATACTCGATCTTTTCCTATTTTCTATTTCAGGAAAGTGCGTGAGGGATGTGTGAACTTCAACTCACTCGAAAACTTGAAAGTTTGAGATTACACATCTTTTTATTTTTCGGCTTGTCTACAAAGAGACCTCCCACTCAAATTTTCAAGAGCATATAGATTTTGAACATATGGGATATAGATATAGTTTTGAAAACATTTTGAAAACTTATTTGATTTGGATGACAAAATATTTTCAAGTTTGAAAGTGAAAACGGTTTTTCAAAATTCAAACTAGTTTTGTAAAAACTCAATTTCAATTAAACTTTCAAAAATCAAAACATTTTAATCTTACACATCATGTTTATAATCATATGAAAAACATTTTTGCTCAAGAAAGTTTTCTCATTAGAGTTCTATAACTCATGGTAGTGGGGCTGAAAATCCGGAATTCTAAAAAAAAACTGGAGTTTCGGAACAGCCGCGCACCTCGGAGTAAAATCGCCATATCTGGCGGCTCCAATGTCCTTTTGAGCCGAAACCGGTGGCATTGGACAGAGGACAAACAGAGATTTAATTTTATTCAAGAATCACTAAATTTCGATTTCTGAGCAGAGAGTTATGCCACTTTTAATGCGGGTTTACTCCAGCTCGAAGAAAAAAAGAAATAATTAAAGCTTGGTCCTTTTTAGGTGCGAAAAAGAATCGAGTGTAACGGAACGTTTTATGAAGGTTGTTAAAGATTTTATTTGTGTTTTATTAGCAAGGTAATAACAAGGCATAAAAGAAATAACAACAAGCATAAAACGATTCAAGTAAAAATAAGAAACTAGTAAGACAAGAAAACTAGTCACAAAATTTTACTCGAAATTTCTCAAACCTTTAAAACACGTTTTTCAATATAAAAAATTAAAAACTTTTAGAACTGATTCTAATGTGTTTTAAAAACATCCCAAACTCATAGAAAATCAACATGTTTTTTAATTTAAAGGCAAGAGCAATAAATTAAAAAAAATCTAAGATAAGAATTCTAACTTGTCACAAAATTAGTAAACTTTCGAAAACGATTTTCAAGCTCATATTTTTAAAAACATGTACATGCATCTCTTTGACCATAGCTCTGATACCATTTGTTGGAATCGATCTAGGGTTTAAGAAAACGTTTAACGCTTCGTTAAGCGGCGGAATTTTAAAAATTTTCTTTTACAAGTAAAAACGGTTTTTACTAACCTAGACAAGTGCAAGTACATGTAATTAAAAACTAATATGAGCTAAGAAGTTTACTAACCTTTCTTGAAGCTTGATCTTTGAGAAGCTCTTAGGAAGTTGCAACGCTCGTCTCCCCTCGCAGCACGTCTCTCTTCCTTTCCTCGGCACCTCGAGCAACCACGAACTAAATCACTCGAAATAAAGGAATTAGTGAGTGGGCACTTTTAAACACTACGACTTAAGAACAAATCTTGAAGTCGCAGAGCTAAACACTAGGTTGAGTGAGGACCTAGGTGGCAAAACAAGAAAAATCGAAAATGAACTAGAGAGAGAGAGAGGGGAGTTTCGGCCAAAGTTCTAGAGAGAGAGTCTCTCAAATCTCTTAAACTTGGTTGAATGAAATGTGAGGAAATGAGGCTCCTATTTATAGGAGAGGTCTCACCTTCAATAAGGTAGTTTCCTCTTCTATAGAATATCACATATTCATGAGCCAATTTCCTCCTTTTCCCTTTGAGATACTCGGCCAAGGATGCCTTCTAGAAGGCTTGGATTTGTTTCCATTTTTCTTCCTTGCCTTCCTTTTTCTCAACTTGGCCGATTCCCTACAAGCATGTGTGGGAAATTTGTTTCCTCTTTTTCTTTTTGCAAGTATCTAAATACATTTATGCACAAAATATTCTCTCTTGTCTCTTGGGTGGTGGGCGCCTAAAACAGTTCTAGAAAGGCCTTCTAGAAGCTTTTCCACTTGTTCATGACAATATGAAAAATGCCCATTAAGAATTATGGCCGAGTGTTACTTGTCATCAAATGACCATGTCAAAAAATTTATTGACATTCATTTCATCCTATGTCTCAAAAGACAAAAATACCATTTCGACAATTTTCGTTCTTGTTTTGACTTAGCTTCGAGCTTAACTATTCCTATCGATGTGATTCGTGATAGTGACCTCATGGACCCAAATGAACAAAGCTTGAGCTAAACACTTGGACTCAAAAGTTCACAAACCTTTTCCAAGTTTAGCTTAATGCCAACTGACTCCACTAAAGAGCTGACACTGAAAATCTCTCGGTTCAAATGAATTTATTTTCTACTCAAGAATGACCTAATTATGATGAGCGGATCCACTAAATATTATCTATGTTTACCCTTCATGAATGTCATCAGCTAGTCGGGATTTACTAAATTACCATTTTACCCTTCTAGCTGTTATTTCCTCAACTACTTTGTCGCTTGTGAATAAGTTAGAAACAATGTATTGACGAGGAGCTAACAAGTCACATTGTTTCATCCAAAAGAGTCAGGACTCAATTCGAACACTGGCCAGTTCATTTATTCACACTCCAAGGAACAAAGCATGAGGTGACATGCATTGCATTTCAGCAATCTTGTACATGAATTCCATATCTATGAGAACTTCACAAAGTTACTCATGACATACTCACAACTTAGTACTTCACCAATAGGCCCTGTTCGGAATCACATAGTGAGTCCGAACTCTGACTTTCTCAAATGAGAATACTAAGGTGTGAAATGACATGTCTCATTTCAGGATTAAGGTAAGCATGATGCAATTCATACATAGTGACTTCGAGACATAAGAGGTTAAATGGTTTGTTCTTATCTTGTCTCTAGAAGTGCACTGGTCAATTCAGTACCTTCGGAAGATACCTAGAAGAACTATAGAGTCTCCAACTCTCAATGCCTCATAACCAGACATCATAGGTTCTTCTAACAATCGTACTGAGGTCAATAGTCCTTTGACCCTAAGATTGCGAATATATCGGTTTAAGCAAACTACGAAGAGTTTGTTCATGCAAATCTACATTTGTCTCTTCGTAAGTTGTTTAGTTTGTTTATGGACTAAAAGACTAAGGTTTTATCATAAAGCTTCAAACAAAGAAAGTATGAAAGAACGTTTCAACTTTATTAATGAATGAATAGGCAATTACAAGCAAGAGTCTTCATGAGACTTTATTACATCAAATGTACAAAATAAAGATTACAACTCTTCTTGTGGGCACCATTGACAACAACTGAGGCCTGGGTTGAGCTCGTGGGTTGAGCGACCGAAGTGCTCGTTGGTTGAGCGACCGAAGTGCTCGTGGGTTGAGCGACCGAACTTATGTGTTGCGCCGGGTTAGGCCGGCGTTTTTGAGCTCGTGCTATTGAGCGACCGAGCAGGTGTGTTGCGTCGGGTTAGGTCGACGTCTTTTCTCGGACCCGTATGCCTGATGAGTCGTCGGGGCCCGAGCTTTTTAAGCCTTTGTATCCCGTGAGTGGGGGGCTTAAGGTTTTTTTTTATGCCGTAATTTCTCGAGTGTACGTCTCAGGACCCATAGCCCCCCGAGTTTTTAGTTTACAAGTTGTGTCATGATGACTAAAAACTGTGATAAAGTGGGTGAAAAGACCGCAAACTTTATTTTTTATTAAGTTTTGCTAACAGAGAACATCCTTGAACAGTGGCGCGTAGGCCTTATTCAATAAGGGAAATCAGAGCAATAGATGGGAGGACTTGGTCACTGGTGGTACTGCCTCAAGTGCTCGGCGTTCCACGGGTGCCGGATTGGGGTTCCGTCCTTGTGTTCGATGTAGTAGGTTTCGTCGTGTATGACTTGTCGAACTCTATATGGTCCTTCCCAATTTGGGCCTAGGACCCCGGCGCCTTGTACTTGGGTGTTTTGGAACACGCGTCTGAGTACAAGGCTGCCGACGGCGAAGATCCGCCTTTTGACTTTGGCGTTGTAGTATCTCTCAACCTTTCGCTTTTATGCGGCGAGTCTGGTGAGGGCTTCAGATCTTTTCTCGTCGATTAGATCCAGTTCGAGGCGCATGGCCTCGTCATTTTCTTTTTCGTCGAAAGTGTCGACCCGGTAGGTGGGGACTTCCGTTTCCACGGGGACCACTACTTCAATCCCAAAGGCTAGGGAGAAGGGGGTCTCTTCGGTGGCGTTTCGAACGGTCGTTCGATAGGCCCATAGGATGAAAGGCAATTCCTCAGCCTAGGCGCCCTTTTTGGCTTCGAGCTTTTTCTTGAGGTTGCTTTTAATCGTCTTGTTGACGGCTTCCACTTGGCCATTAGCCTGTGGATGTTGCGGGGATGAGAATGTCTTGCTTATCCCTAATTGGGCGCAGATATCTCTAACCCTCGCATTGTCGAATTGTGTGCCGTTATCGGTCACGATCGACGCGGGGATGCCGTGGCGGCATATTATGGACTTCCAGATGAAGTTTGTAGTGTTGGCCTCGGTGATCATGGCCAGAGGCTCGGCTTTGACCCACTTAGTGAAGTAGTCGATAGCGACGATGGCGTATTCGTATTGCCTTGGGGCTTTGGGAAGCTTGCCGATAATGTCTACGCCCCATTTTGCGAAGGGGCGTGGAACAACGATGCTACTCAGGGGAGATGGCGGCTGACATGGAACGTTGGAGAAACGTTGACACTTGTCGCACTTTCTCGCCCAGTTGTAGGCGTCTTTTTTCATCGTTGGCCAGAAATAGCCTTGTCGAAGCGCTTTGAGCGCGAGGGACCTTCCAGCGGCGTGGTTCCCGCAGAGGTCTTCGTGGATCTCGCGGAGGACCTTAGTCGACTCGACGCTGTTGAGACATCGGAGCAGCGGGGTTGAATACCCGCGCTTGTATAAGGCTTCGCCTCTCAACACTTATTTGGATGCGAGGGCTTTTAGCCTTTCGGCTTCTTTGCGGTTTTCGGGAAGTACCCCTCTTCGCAAGAAGTCCGCAAGCGGGGTCATCCAAGTTGGATGAGCGGCGCTCTCAATCGTTCCAACCTCGTCACGTGAGACGGATGGTCGCGAGAGAGACTCGATTGGGATAGTTCCCAACCTGTCTTCGGTGATACCGGATCCGAGGCGAGCTAAGGCATCAGCCTCGGAGTTCTCTTCTCGTGGGATCTGGATGATCTCGAACCAGGAGAAGGCATCTAGCTTGGCATTTGTCTTTGCCAAGTAGGTGATCATGTTAGGTTCTTTGGCAACGTAGTCACCTTTAACCTGATTTACGATCAACTGCGAGTCACAATGTATTCGTAAATTCTTGTACGTTGAGCTTTTGAGCGAGCTGTAGCCCTACGATGAGGGCTTCGTACTCGGCCTCATTGTTGGAGGCCTTGAATCCGTAGTGGAGGGCGTAGCGTAACTTTTCCCGGTCGGGATTTGTCTGAATCACGCCGGCGCCTGCTCCTTGGTCATTAGATGATGCGTCTACGTGTAGTTCCCAGATGGGACCCGTAGGGTCGACCTTTCTCTTTCGAGCCGACAAGTCGTCGATCGAGTTGTCTTCTGCTCTTCCCATGTCGGGAGTGTAGGAGAATTCTGCCACGAAATCGGCTAAGGCTTGAGCCTTTATTGCCGGCCTCGGATGAAACTCAATCCCGTACTCGCTCAATTCTTGGGACCAGATCGCCATGCGAGTCGATGTTCTCTTTTGAAGAGCTTTACCGATGGGGTGTCCTGTTCGGACAACAATCGGGTAAGCCTGGAAGTAGGGGCGTAGCTTTTTGGAAGCTACGAGGAGAGCGAGAAAGAGTTTCTCTATCTCTGCTTAACGCGTTTCGGCGTCGAGTAGGGCCTTGCTTACGTAGAAGATAGGCCATTGAGCCTTATCTTCTTCACGGATCAGCACAGCGCTTACAGCTCGCTCGGAGACGGCGAGGTAGACGTAGAGCGTCTCGCCTTCTTTTGGCTTGGAGAGGAACGGAGGTGTCCCAAAGTAGGCCTTCATTTCTTGAAAGGCCTTTTCGCACTCGTCCGTCCATTCAAAGCCGTCTGTCTTCTTAATTGCTTTGAAGAACGGTTGACACTTGTCGGTTGCTTTGGCCACAAAACGCGATAGGGCGGCAATCCGACCGATCAGACTTTGGACCTCCTTGACACGTCGCGGGGACTTCATGTGGAGGAGTGCCTTGATTTTCTCGGGGTTCGCTTCGATACCTCGACGGCTAACTATGTAGCCTAGGAACTTCCCGGACTCGACCCCGAACACACATTTGTTGGGGTTGAGCTTCATTTTGTACCGGCGGAGGATTAAGAACATCTCCCTCAGGTTATCTACGTGATTGGTAGCCAGTAGGCTTTTAACGAGCATGTCGTCCACGTATACTTCCATGGTCTTGCCGATTAGGTCGGCGAAGATCCGGTTTACCAATCGTTGGTAGGTAGCTCCTGCATTCTTAAGGCCGAAAGGCATGACCTTGTAGCAGTAGAGGCCACGATCAGTGACAAAGGTTGTCTTGATCTGGTCGGGCTCGTGCATTTGTATCTGGTTATAGCCCGAGTAGGCGTCCATGAAACTTAGGAGTTCATGTCCTGCCGTGGCGTCGACCAGTTGTTCGATGTGTGGGAGTGGAAAGCAATATTTCGGGCAGGCTTTGTTCAGATCTTTGTAATCTATGCAAATGCGCCACTTCCCGTTAGGCTTTTTGACCATGACCACATTGGCCACCCACTTTGGGTACTTGGCTTCTTGGATGAAACCAGCGGAGAGACGTTTTTCAACTTCCTCGTTTATCGCTAGGTATCGTTCGGGGTTGAACGCACGTCTAGCTTGTACCTTTTCAGCGATAGTTTTATCGTCATTCAATCGGTGCACAATCACATCAGGGTCTATGCCGGGCATGTGTGCATGTGTCCACGCAAAGACATCCTTAAACTCCTGAAGGAAGGACGCGAGTTGAGTTTTGATGGCGAGAGGGAATTGTGCACCGATCTTCACTACCTGATCAGGTTTAGCTTCGTCGAGAACGATCGAAGTGAGATCATCGGGGGCGTTAACTTTCAACCTCTCGATATCATCGCGGGGATCTACTTCCCCGAGTTGCCGTGCGTCTTTCTGATCACACGGGTAGTCGTCTTCCAGTTGGTAGATCATGTTAACCCTTTTTTTCAGCGGGCTTGCCGTCCACGCCTTGGACATAGCATATCCTCGCTTGAGTTTTATCACCGGCCATGACGCTAATTCCCTCTTCGGTGGGGAATTTCACTAGCAGGTGATAAGTGGACGTGATAGCCCTTAGTCTGTTCAACGTGGGTCGCCCAATGATAACATTGTAGGGTGACTCCTGGTTGACCACAAGAAAGGGGACCATGTGAACGACTTCGACGCCTCCGATAGTTCCGAAGGTGACTGGTAAATCAATGACTCCTTCAGTCATGACCTTTTCTCCCGTGAACCCAAACAGAGGGGTTTGAGTCGGGACAGGGCGTAGCCCCCCGAGCTTCATGCGCTCGAGGGTGGTCTTAAAGATTATATCGGTTGCGCTGCCGTTATCAATAAGAACTCTTTTTACTAAGTTATTGGCCACCTAGGCCTTAAGGACTATAGCGTCATTGTGCGGGTGCATAACTCGCTTGGCCTCTTCATTGGTGAATTGTATCCTCTCGTGAGGTACGGACAGAGGTTCCTCGTAGGTGAGGTTAACCTGCCCGGCAAGGCCTTCTTGAGAGGCAGCTCTAAGGAGCCTTTTCCTTTGCCGGGCCGAGTCCCCGTCTTGCAAGCCACCTAAGATGGTGGTGACGACGTGGAGTTGTGTATCAACCGTATCTGCGACCGCTGTGCGGTCGGTGTTAGCGTTGGTCCCTCCACCTTTCTCAGGCTGTGGCCTGTTGTCGGTGGGGGCTGCCGCTCCTACCAAGCGAAGGACGAACTCTTTGAGCTCTCCCTTCTGGATTAATGTCTCAATTTGTTTCCTAAGATGGAAGCATTGAGCGGTCGTGTGACCGTAATCCCGGTGGAACTCACAATAACGGGATCGGTCGCGAGATGCGAGGCTGCCCCTTATTGGAGCCGGAGCGACGAACTTGTCACGCGCCACCGCGTAGATTTGCTCTACCAGGGCGTTCAAAGGAGTGTAACCCGAGTAATCTCTAAAATTGCTCGCAAGACGCGGCTTTTGAGATGTAGGGGGTCGGCTATCGGGAGCTTGACCTCCCTTGTTTATCCTCTTGCGGGGGTTGCCAGGCTCGTTGCCGGACTCATCCCGACGGCGGGAGCTTTGGTTGCTGCTCCTGCGGCCGTCGAGATAATCTTCTACCCCCACAAAGGTTTTGGCTCGGTTCATTAACTCGTCCATCGTAGAAGGGACTCTGCCGACGACGGACTTTAAGAATTCTCCGGTGCGCAAGCCTTCGATGATGGTTGTGATTGCGTCACTGTCGTCAAAGCGGTCAACCTTATTTGATTCTGCGGTGAATCGGGTGAGATACTGTCTCAACGACTCGTTACTCTCTTGCCTGATTGACCATAAGTACATCTTGGTCTTCTTTTGGACCATGGATGTAGCAAATCGTGCTAGGAACATGTCCTTCAGGTCTTTGAATGATTGGACGCTCCCTGGTCTTAAATTCTTAAACCACTCGAAACCGGGTCCGGTGAGGGTAAGACTGAAAGCTTGGCATAGAGCCCCAGGCGAAACGCCCTGCATCTTCATCCAAGTTTCGTAATGTTGGATGTGATATGTGGGATCAGTTTTCCCATTGTATGGAGGGAGATTCGGGACTTTGAAGTTTCCCGTGCACACCTCTGCAAGGATTTGGGCGGTGAAGGGAGAGGAATGTTCTTCTACGACCCCGTATGTATCACCTGCCAAGCCGCCTTCACGCAGGTCACGCACCTCATTACGAAGGTTGTGAATCATGGTGACGACGTCGAGGCCAGTGTTGGGGGTCACTCCCTGTTCAGGAGGAGTCACATGTCGCCTTTCGTTCGACCCTTGAGCCGTGCGAGGGTCCCCATTGATTGTGGCCGTAGGGTTGTGACCCTTAAGAGCGCTCAGCCTCTCCCGGAGGTCTTCGCCACGGTCATTCCGTTGGGCGGTAAGTCGATCACTAAGATCCGGCCCGGCGGTATGGGGGCGCGAGCTTCGAGCACCACGCCTCACTCGCCGAGCCGTTGTACCTTCCCTGACGTTGCCTCTTCGACCGAGTCGGTCATGGGCTGAACGTCGGGAGGTCTCTTCTTGAGAGGAGACCGGTATTGCTTTTGTTTTCGACGAACCGGCTTCGATCTCAACAGGGACTTCCCCGTCTTTGGTGAGAGAAGTCTCGACGTCCGCCGAAATTTCCAAGCCTTCATAGTCGGGGTCATAATCATGTCCCTCGTCCATGACGTCCTCAGATTCCCTGTGGGGGGCACCGTGTGCAAGTGCCTTGCCCGCCAGTTGGCGGTGGTACCTCGCATTGGCTATCTTTAGTTGGCGGATTTTCTCCTCCATTTCAAGGATGCGGTCGTCCCGACTGTCCTGAAGAGGAGGGGGCGAGGGAGTGTGGCTCTCGTCGTTGAGAGACTCCTCGTCGCCTTGCGCTCGGGAGCGCAGGAAGTATTTCTTCACCGCGGTTGCGTTTTCGGGGTTGTTCACGCCCTCAGAACGAACGGGTGGTTGACCACTCATGTCTTTCTCAAGTCGAGAAGAAAGGGGTCGAGCTGTAGAAGGGATTTCGGGCTGTGTAAGTCAGGAAGTGCCCTCCTTCTAGCGCCAAAATGTTGTCGCACGAAAATGAACAACGATTAAATACCTCGGGCGGTTCGATCCAACGCCGGACCAAGTGATCGCGCCCGGGCCAAAAATGGGAGCTCGTAGACCGAGCTGCACCCTCCAGACCCTGAGGTGTGTTTTGGGGGGTGTGACCGTGCCAAGGGTTGGCTGCCTATGTACCCTTTAGTCGGGATCAGGTCAGAACGTAGTTCAATTTGTGTATCGGGGGCTATCTTGGGCTCAGAGTCTTTGGGAATCCGAGGCTTTAGAGTAGGACCCGGCTCGTAGCTTCTAGTGAAGACTTTAGAGGGGTCGCGTGCTCGTAGCTCGGAGTTCTAGCTCAAGGGCCAAGAAGCAGGAGAGCGGTGTGTACCGCGGAAGCTCGGGTCGTAGAAGAGGAGCGCGCTCCCTCTCGTGGAGGGGGGTCCTTGTTTCTGAGCCGAGGGAGGAGGAGTGCGCGCTCTTGGAATATCACAAGAGCACGAGAGAGGGTTCTCGAGAGAAGAGAAGTGTTGTGTTGGTGTCAGCCAGGATCTCTTTTCCCTCCCCTAGGGGGGGGGGGGGTATTTATAGTTGCGGAGAGAGGCCTTGGCCGGGAGCGGGGCGCGCGAGGCTTCATGCCCAAGAGGGAGCAGGGCACGCGGGACATGTCACCTGGATGGGCGCGGGGTGTGCCGGACGCGGGACTTGGTCGGGAGCGGCGTGCCCGGCAGCGGGCGCGCCCGGCCGAGGTGGCAAGAACGCTCGACCGAGGTGGCCGAGGTGGCAAGGACGCTTAGCCGAGGTGGCCGAGGTGGCAAAGACGCTCGGCCGAGGTGGCCGAGGTGGCAAGGACGCTCGGCCGAGGTGGCCGTGGTGGCAAAGACGCTCGGCCGCGGTGGCCGAGGTGGCAAAGACGCTCGGCCGAGGTGGCCGAGGTGGCAAGGACGCTCGGCCGAGGTGGCCGAGGTGGCAAAGACGCTCGGCCGAGGTGGCCGAGGTGGCAAAGACGCTCGGCCGAGGTGACCGAGGTGGCAAAGACGCTCGGCCGAGGTGGCCGAGGTGCAAGGACGCTCGGCCGAGGTGGCCAAGGTGGCAAAGACGCTCGGCCGAGGTGGCCGAGGTGGCAAGGATGCTCGGCCGAGGCGCACCGGCCGGGAGGCCGAGGCGCGCCGGCCGGGAGGCCGGGGCGCAGGAGCGCGTGCGGGTCGGGAGGCCGGGGCGCGGGAGCGTGCGCGGGCCGGGAGGCCGAGGCGCGGGAGCGTGCGCAGGCCGGGAGGCCGGGGCGCAGGGTGCGCGCGAGCCAGGCGCGCTAGGACGCGCTGAGGCCCGTTGGTCCGGGGGCGCAGGTGTGCGCGCGCCGGCCGTGCCGGGCTGTGGGTGTGTTAGGGCGCTCGGGCCTGGTGGGCCGGGGCCCGTTGGGCTTCCGGCCGGTCAAAACCCGGCCGGCCTTGAGTCGTTTTTAAATTTCCGGTGTCCCGAAAACGACCGGTAACGGTGTAGAAAAAAAAAGTGTAGAGAGAAAGAGAAAAAATAAAAGTGGAAGAATGGGAGAGGGGGAGGGGCTTATTTATAGACTCCTAGGGGGGTAGGAGTCCAAATCCTACTCTCACAAGGAGAAAAACAGAGGAAAACCTCCAAAAAAGTCGGATTCTCCCGCGCGAAGCGAACCAGCCCTGCGCACGGGACGCGCCGCGTGCCAAGACCGCGGGTCGCGTCGCACAGGCCGCGCGCCGCACCATCCAAAGCGCGCGCCGCGCGGCTACGCCAGAAAAAAAGAAGAAATAGATAATTTCCTCGGGTGACGGGACTTTAAAGATATTTTCCTCAAACACTCAACCCAAAAGACAAAAAAAGTTCATCGCCGGGAACCTCCCGAGCAACAAACTTGGGGGGCTAATGTTGTCAGTCGTTTTTGGAAAATCCGAGACACCAAGAAGACACTGTTGGAATCGATCTAGGGTTTAAGAAAATAATTAACGCTTCGGTAAGCGGCGGAATTTTAAAAATTTTCTTTTAGAAGTAAAAACGGTTTTTTACTAACCTAGACAAAAGAGCAAGTACACGTAATTAAAAATTATTATAAGCTAAGAAGTTTACTAACCTTTCTTGAAGCTTGAACTTTGAGAAGCTTTTGGATAGTTTGCAACACTCGTCTCCCCTCGCAGCACGTCTCTCTTTATTTCCTCGGCACCTCGAGCAACCACGAAAGTTTCTATCACTAAATCACTCGAAATAAAGGAATTAGTGAGTGGGCACTTTTAAACACTACGACTTAAGAACGAGTCTTGAAGTCGCAGAGCTAAACACTAGGTCGAGTCAGGACCTAGGTGCCAAATCAAGAAAAATCGAAAATAAACTAGAGAGAGAGAGAAGAGGGGCGGCAACCACAAGTTCTAGAGAGAGAAGCTCTCAATCTCTAACTTATGTGGAATGAGAAAAATGAGGCTCCTATTTATAGGAGAGGTCTTACCTTCAATAAGGTAGTTTCCTCTTCTATAGAATATCACATATTCATGAGCCAATTTCCTCTTTTCCTCTATGACATACTCGGCCAAGGTAGGTTTCATTAACCCTTGGATTTGTTTCCTTTTTTGTTCCTTACCTTGCTTCTTTCTTGTGTTGGGCGCCTACCTCATTTCCCTTAGGGGAAATTTGTTTCCTCTTTTTCTTTTGGCAAGTATCTTGATACATTTATGCACAAAATATTCTCTCTTGTCTCTTGGGTGGTGGGCGCCTAAAACAGTTTTAGAAAGGCCTTCTAGAAGCTTTTCCACTTGTTCATGACAATATGAAAAAGGCCCATTAAGAATTTTCAATAAAATTCTTATGAAATGAAATTAATCCACAAGGCCCAATTAATCATATTATGGCCGAGTGTTACTTGTCATCAAATGACCATGTCAAAAAATTTATTGACATTCATTTCATCCTATGTCTCAAAAGACAAAAATACCATTTCGACAATTTTCGTTCTTGTTTTGACTTAGCTTCGAGCTTAACTATTCCTATCGATGTGATTCGTGACAGTGACCTCATGGATGTTGGAATCGATCTAGGGTTTGAGAAAAAGTTTAACGCTTCGTTAAGCGGCGGAATTTTAAAAATTTTCTTTTTAAGTAAAACTAGTTTTTACTAACCTAGACAAGAGCATATGCATGTAAATAAAAACTAATATGAGCTATGGAAGTTACTAACCTTTCTTGAAGCTTGAACCTTGTAGAAGCTTTTGGAAAGTTGCAACGCTCGTCTCCCCTCGCAGCACGTCTCTCTTTCTTTCCTCGGCACCTCGAGCAACCACGAAAGTTTCTATCACTAAATCAATCGAAAAGAAGGAATCAGTGAGTGGGCACTTTTAAACACTACGACTTAAGAACAAGTCTCGAAGTCGTAGAGCTAAACACTAGGTCGAGTGAGGACCTAGGTGCCAAGACAAGAAAAATCGAAAATATAAACTAGAGAGAGAGAGAGGAAGGGGCGGCCAAGTCTAGAGAGAGAAGCTCTCAATCTCTAAAACTTTGCATGAATGAAAAGTGAGGAATGAGGCTCCTATTTATAGGAGAGGTCTCACCTTCAATAAGGTAGTTTCCTCTTCTATAGAATATCACATATTCATGAGCCAATTTCCCTTTTCCTTCAAAGAGTCACACGGCCAAGACTAAGCAAGTAAGTCCTTGGATTTGTTTCCTCTTTTATTTGCTTCTCTCTTGATCCTTTTGGGCGCCTACCATGCTTTCCCCTTAGGGGAAATTTGTTTCCTCTTTTCTTTTGGCAAGTATCTTAATACATTTATGCACAAAATAAACTCTCTTCCTATGGGTATTATGGGCGCCTATCACCTTCTAGAAGGGGCTTCTAGAAGCTTTTCCATTTTGTTCATGACAACATGAAAAACGCCCATTAAGAATTTTCAATAAAATTCTTATGAAATGAAATTAATCCACAAGGCCCAATTAATCATATTATGGCCGAGTGACATTAAGTCATCAAATGAACTTGTCAAAAAATTTATTGACATTCATTTCATCCTTTGTCTCAAAAGACAAAAATACCCTTTTGACTATTTTCGTTCTTGTTTTGACTTAGCTTCCAGTTTAACTATTCCTATCGATGTGATTCGTGACAGTGACCTCATGGACCCAAATGAACAAAGCTTTAGCTAAACACTTGGACTCAAAAGTTCACAAACCTTTTCCAAGTTTAGCTTAATGCCAGCTGACTCCACTAAAGAGCTGACACTGAAAATCTCTCGGTTCAAATGAATTTGTTTTCTACTCAAGAATTCGACCTAATTATAATGAGCGGATCCACTGAATATTATCTATGCTACCCTTCATGAATGTCATCAGCTAGTCGGGATTTACTAAATTACCATTTTACCCTTCTAGCTGTTATTTCCTCAACTCCTTTGTCGCTTGTGAATAAGTTAGAAACAATGTATTGACGAGGAGCTAACAAGTCACATTGTTTCATCCAAAAGAGTCAGGACTCAATTTGGACACTGGCCAGTTCATTTATTCACACTCCAAGGAACAAAGCATGAGGTGACATACATTGCATTTCAGCAATCTTGTACATGAATTCCATATCTATGAGAACTTCACAAAGTTACTCATGACAGACTCACAACTTAGTACCTCACCAATAGGCCTTGTTCGGAATCACATAGTGAGTCCGAAATTTGACTTTCTCAAATGAGAATACTAAGGTGTGAAATGACATGTCTCATTTCAGGATTAAGGTAAGCATGATGCAATTCATACATAGTGACTTCGAGACATAAGAGGTTAAATGGTTTGTTCTTATATTGTCTCTAGAAGTGCACTGGTCAATTCAGTATCTTCGGAAGATACCTAGAAGAACTATAGAGTCCCAAACTCTCAATGCCTCATAACCAGACATCATAGATTCTTCTAACAATCATACTGAGGTCAATAGTCCTTTGACCCTTAGATTGCGAATATATCGTTTTAAGCAAACTACGAAGAGTTTGTTCATGCAAATCTACATTTGTCTCTTCGTAAGTTGTTTAGTTTGTTTATGGACTAAAAGACTATGGTTTTATCATAAAGCTTCAGACAAGGAAGATTGAATGAACGTTTCAACTTTTTATTAATGAATAAGCAATTACAAGCAAGAGTCTTCGTAAGACTATATGACATCAAATGTACATAAATAGACACTACTACTCTTCTTGTGGGCACCATTGACAACAAACTCCCACTTGACTCAAAGAAGATGTGAGTAGTCCTACATGCCTAATCCCCCTCGAAGTTGGTCGAAGACCATGTTCGCTAGGGCCTTGGTGAATGGATCTTCCAGAGATCTACTTCACCTCCACGTCTCCGCGTTGCGCGATCTCTCGAATCAAATGGTATTTCCTCTCAATATGTTTAGAACGCTTATGGCTTCTAGGTTCCTTTGAGTTAGCGACAGCCCCACTATTATCACAATAAAGGGTCATGGGCTCGTCGACGTTTGGAACATCTTCCAAAAACCTAAGGAATTTTCTAAGCCATACAGCCTCTTTGGATGCTTCAAAAGCAGCCACATATTCTGCTTCCATTGTGGAGTCAGCAATGCAAGATTGCTTAATTCTCCTCCACACAACAGCTCCACCATTAAGGATGAACACAGATCCCGAAGTGGATTTCCTGGAATCCTTATCCGCTTGAAAATCGGAGTCGGTATATCCCGTCATAGTCAGGTCAGTACCTGAGTATGTAAGCATCAAGTTCCTAGTTCTTCGAAGACACTTAAGAACATACTTAACAGCAATCCAGTGCTCGGGTCCAGGGTTGGATTGGAAACGGTTAACTACGTTAACGGCGAAACAGATGTCAGGTCTAGTGCAAAGCATAGCATACATAAGGCTTCCTACGGCAGAGGCGTAAGGAATTTTCCTCATGTCTTCAATCTCTTGTGCAGTCTTGGGAGACTGGTCCTTAGAGAGTGAAACTCCATGCCTAAAGGGTGTTTGACCCCTCTTGCAGTCTTGCATCGAGAAGCGATCCATCACCTTATCAATATAAGATGCTTGAGAGAGTGACAGGGTCCGGTTTTTCCTATCTCGAAAGATTTGGATCCCCAGAATGTACGCGGCTTCTCCTAGATCCTTCATATCGAATTGTTTTGCCAGCCAGACCTTAACCTCAGATAACTTACCCACGTCATTACCAATGAGTAGTATATCATCGACATATAGTACCAGAAACACAACTTTACCTTCGTGTATTAACTTGTAAACACAAGGCTCATCTATCGACTGTTCAAAGCCAAAGCTTTTTACAGTTTCATCGAATCTAATATTCCATGACCTAGATGCTTGCTTTAGTCCATAAATGGATTTAAGCAACTCACAAACCTTGGCCTCTTGACCTTTATCCACGAAACCGTCTGGTTGACCATGTAAATGCGCTCGTCAAGATTGCCATTCAGAAAGGCTGTCTTGACATCCATTTGCCAGATCTCATAGTCGAGAGCTGCAGCTATGGATAGGAGTATGCGGATGGATTTAAGCATCGCGACTGGCGAGAAGGTTTCTTCATAGTCAATCCCTTCTTGTTGGGTATAACCCTTCGCCACAAGTCGTGCTTTGAACGTCTCGACGTTCCCATCAGGACCCATTTTCTTCTTGTATATCCACTTACACCTTACGGGTTTAATCCCTTCAGGAAGGTCTACAAGTTTCCAGACTTTGTTGACATACATCGAGTGCATTTCAACTTTCATGGCGTCAAGCCAAAGGTTTGATTCAGAACAAGCCATCGCTTGGCTATAGGAAACAGGGTCATCCATGTCGGAGACGGCTACAAGAGAGTCTCCATAAGACATGTACCTGTCAGGCTTTTGAGTAGCCCTCCCACTACGTCTAAGTACTACTTGACGAGATTCTGATGAGTTAGGTTGTGTTTCAGTTGGGGTAAGAACAGTTCTTACAGATGAGGTAGAAGCTTCCTCACCCAACTTTTCTTCAAGCACAATTTTGCTTCTAGGTTTCGCATCCTTCATAAAGTCCTCCTCAAGGAAACGAGCATTCGTGCTAACGAAAGTCTTATCGTCCTCGGGACTATAGAAAATGAAACCTTTGGTTTCCTTTGGATATCCTACAAACAGGCACAATTCTGACCCACTAGCCAACTTGCTAGTCTTTTGCCTTAGCACATGTGCAGGGCAACCCCAAATTCGGATGTGGCCCAAACTTACTTTACGGCCAGTCCATCTTTCATAAGGAGTACCAGGAACCGTTTTAGACGGAACTTGGTTCAGAATGTAAGCGGCTGTTTCGAGGGCATATCCCCAAAAGGAAAGCGGGAGTGATGAGTAACTCATCATCGATCTAACCATCTCCATAAGAGTTCGGTTTCTTCTCTCTGACACTCCGTTTTGTTGAGGTGTGCTAGGTGCGGTAAGCTGAGAAGCAATACCTTCTTCTTTAAGAAGTCGTCGAACTCTCCAGACATATACTCACCACCTCGATCAGATCGAAGGGTTTTGATCACTTTGCCAGTTTGCTTTTCCACTAAAGCCCTAAAGACCTTAAATACGTTAAAGGTCTCGGATTTGTGTTTGAGCAAATAGACAAACCCATATCGTGAGTAATCATCAATGAAGGTAACGAAGTATTCGTATCCTCCACGTGCCTGTTGGCTGAGCGGACCACATACATCAGAATGTATTAGTTCCAGCAACTCAGTGGCTCTTCGACCTTTATCAGAGAAAGGTCGCTTAGTCATTTTTCCTTCTATGCAGGATTCACAAGTAGGTAGTGAACCTATTGCAGAGGCTTGGAGTGGACCATCCCTCACAAGTCTCTTAATCCTTTCTAGACTGATATGACCAAGTCTTAAGTGCCATAGGTGTGTTGATTTTGTTAGATCGGAGGATTCAGAAAGTTTGATCCTCTTTGGCTCCCTAATTAGATCATTATCTATTTCGGTGTCTAAAAGAGAAGGTTGAGTGGGATAGATGTAGAAAAGAGCATTCTTCATACATGCATCAGTGACAAAAGAATTATCAGGAAACGAAATACGAATTCCATTCTTAATGAACTTTAAACAATAATCTTGCTCACGAAGACGAGCAACGGATATTAAGTTCTTCCCAAAGGTAGGAACAAAATATACATTATTCAAGTTTAAAGTGCGGTCTTCAAAAGACAGCGTCACAGATCCCACAGCCTTTGCAGACACCAGGCTCCCATCACCCCATTTGAAACAGAACTCGCCTTCCTCTAAGCTTTTGGTTTTCTTGAAACCATTCAAGGAACAGCAAATATGGTTAGTAGCAGCGGAGTCAAGAATCCACGTTGATACATTATCAGCTACTAAGCATGCTTCGGTAACTAGTACAATACTATGTTCCTTTGCTTTGAGATAGGCGGGACAGTTCTTTTTGTCGGCCTTGTAAGGTCTCTTCACAGTTTCAGAGGCGGAGGCTTTTTGCTCAGTAGCATGTGCCTCTCCTTGATTCCTCTTTCTCTTAGTGAGACCTACAGCAGTGTGAAATTCCTCCATAAGCTTGGTAACAGTGTACTCTTGCTTGTTAATGGAGTAGTTCATCTTGGAGGTATCAAGAGATGCGGGGAGAGTTTCCAAGATCATATCTATGACATTCTTCCCTTTAATCTCAGATCCTAGGATTTCCTTTTTATTTAGAAAACTAATGATCAGTATCATAAAGTCTCTAACAGGAGTCCTAGCCTTCATATGACAGTTCATAAACTGTCGGAATGCTTTTTGCCTTGCTTGACGCCTTTGCCCTCCAAAACTCTCAAGGAGATTGTAGAGCATGTCAGCGGCAGTCTCGATGTCACGATGTTGCTTGTTCAGCATATTGTTCATAGATGCTAAGATATAGCACCTCACAATCTCATCGGATCGAAGCCAGGCCGCTAAGGCGTCATTGTCCTCTTGAGTTGAATCATCATTCGTCAGAGGAGGACACGGGGTGGTGAGTACCCATTTGTGCTTGTTAACGGTAGGTATTATGTCGAGGTTACGTTTCGAATCTATGTAGTTTTCGTTTTCGAGTTGGTTCGAGGAAAGAAAGATAGAGAGAGGGTTGAGAGACATATTGCCTATATAAGTTGAAACAAGTTTATGATTAGTCTTTGGTTTAGGATTTAAGTTTCATTAAGACTTTTGTAAAATCCAAAGGTGTTATGAACGAAATGACACTTTACTCCTTCGAGGGAAGGCCGCAACGAGTCTCCTTTCATAAGTAAATGACTCATCATTAATGCATAGCCAAGATGTCAATACATCAATTTTGACTAGCCACCTTGTAAATTGGTTTGATCACTCACATCCTTTCGCAGGGCCTCGAGGGAGGATTACTAGGGATTGAGTCTAAGTGTGTAACCAACCACTTAGTCCAAAAGATTGACTTTGAAAAACAATCCGCCGAGGGGAGGTCTTGTCATCATCGTCTCACTCTCGAACGTAGCTCATTGAGCAATGATCAGAGCAAAGCGCCCTTGAGTACTCTCATTTAAGAGAGGGCCACGAGGGTGACTCTTAGTCCGGCGACACTTGCACTTTTCATTAGTGTTGGGGATCGTGGGTTACAAACAACAAGTATAACCCTCCCACTTAGTTTTTGGAGATGGTTCATCGACTCTTTTAAGTTCGGAAACAAATTTCCTAGTTAGAGAGCGACAGAGCGGACAACTAGAAGAGAATCCTAGATCGACATGTTAAGAGCAGTATTAGTGCATAAAGGCACAAGGGACATACTCGATCTTTTCCTATTTTCTATTTCGGGAAAGTGCGTGAGGGAAGTGTGAACTTCAACTCACTCGAACACTTGAAAGTTTGAGATTACACATCTTTTTATTTTTCGGCTTTGTCTACAAAGAGACCTCCCACTCAAATTTCAAGAGCATATAGATTTTGAACATATGTGATATAGATATAGTTTTGAAAACATTTTGAAAACTTATTTGATTTGGATGACAAAATATTTTCAAGTTTGAAAGTGAAAACGGTTTTTCAAAATTCAAACTAGTTTTGTAAAAATTCAATTTCAATTAATCTTTCAAAAATCAAAACTTTTAATCTTTACACATCATGTTTATAATCATATGAAAAACATTTTTGCTCAAGAAAATTTTCTCATTAGAGTTCTATAACTCATGGTAGTGGGGTTTGAAAATCCGGATTTCTAAAAAACTGGAGTTTCAGACAGCCGCGCACCTCGGAGTAAAATCGCCATATCTGGCGGCTCCGATGTCCTTTTGAGCCGAAACCGGTGGCATTGGACAGAGGACAGACAGAGCTTTAATTTGATTCAAGAATCATTAAATTTCGATTTCTGAGCAGAGAGTTATGCCGCTTTTAATGCGGGTTTACATTCCAGCTCGAAGAAAAAGAAATAAATTAAAGCTTCGTCCTTTTAGGTGCGAAAAAGAATCGAGTGTAACGGAACGTTTTAAGATGTTGTTTAAAGCTTTTATTTGTGTTTTATTAGCAGGGTAATAACATAGAATAAAAGAAATAACAACATGCTTAAAACGATTCAAGTAAATAAACGAAACTAGCAAGAAAATAAAACTAGTCACAAAATTTACTCGAAAATTCTCAAACCTTTAAAACACGTTTTTCAATATAAAAAATTAAAAACTTTTAGAACTGATTCTAATGTGTTTTAACATCTTCGGCCCCTCGAGTGGAGACTTGTGTCGGCTCCTCGAGTCGAGCCTCGCCCCTCGAGTTGAGGCTTGATTCAATCTCCTCGAGTCGAGCCTCGCTCCTTGAGTTAAGCCTTGAGTCAGTCTCCTCGAGTCGAGCTTCGCTCCTCGAGTCGAGCCTCGATTCAGTCTCCTCGAATCGAGCCTCACTCCTCGAGTCGAGCCTTGAGTCAGTATCCTCGAGTTGAGCCTCGCTCCTCGAGTCGAGCCTCGACTCGGATTCTATCCGTCGGATAGATACATTTGTGTCATAAACCCGAAATACAAAGCCCACAATAGCTCAACGGGCCCGGAAGGACGACGATCGCGAAAAGCCCACGAAGACACTGCCCAGAGCGCGCCGCGCCCGCTGCGCCGCGGGTCACGCGCCGCGCGCCGCAGGTCGCGCGCCGCGCATAGTGCGTTGTTGCCTCTTATGCGCCTCCACTTGAAGAGGTACGCGCCCCTAGTCCCACATGGACGACGAAGGACCTTCCTAAGGCCCTCGAACAGCTATATAAACCCCATCTCACTGAGGGGGAAGCCATCCCTTCATCTCCTATCGATACGCTCGAATTCTCGCTCTCCTCTGCTTCTCTTGATGCCATCTTTGGCCTGAAGCATTCTCACAAGTCTCTCTCGTTCTCGGAGGTTTCGAAGCACTCACGGGGACTTCCCGGACGTCGCTCCCTCCGACCGAACGCCCCCAAGTGCTAGGCACGCTCCTAGGGTTCTCGACTAGAGTCCCCCTCCGCGTCTAAACACGCTAGACGCGTACGCGATCTCCGAAGTTCCGAGACGCCGCCGAGGACTCCTCCGCACCTCGTCTCCTTCGTCGAGCACGCTTCTCCACCCAGGCTCCCCACCTCATACTGCGTCTTACACGACTGAACTACGTTCTGACCTAATCCTACACACGGGTACGTAGGCAGCCGACACCCAAGGCACGATCAGTCCTCCTCCTTACCCCTTCTCTCCTCTGAGAGGCGGGTTGATCGGAGAAAACCTAGCTCGAGACTTTCGAGGTCACACTCTTGGCCCGGGTGCGATCACTTGGTCCGGCCTTGGATCGAACCGCCCGAGGTATTCCATGTTGTTCATTTTCGTGCGACAACAATTACTACGGTTATCCGAGTAGCTGATACCATCAAACAAACTATAACTGATTTAATGAGCCATTCGCAGTTCCACAGTCTGAATTTGTTCATACTTACACATGCATGGCTTAATCTTTGAGACAAGCATATGACTACTGGCAGGATCAACCAGGTAGCATTCCTTTAGGTCACTGCGTACGCATGTCCTGCCGACACAAAGTCTCGACAAGACAACACGAATGCAACAATCATCTAAACCGATGTAGGTAACGATCGTAGGACAATATGTCCAACCACGCTAGCATGGTTTTCCGAATCCAAGAGAAGGTGCAGTCATCGAGCACCGTTGCAAGCCTAATTTTTCAATCAAGCATTGGTAGGTCACGAGACCTACTATGTGGTTTGTCTTGAGACTCAAGAGCCTACAAGTCAAAAGGGTCAGCGTCACGTAACAAGCCGTTCCATCTTTGGTAGCCAACACAGAAACCGTAATCGATGCGCGATCATGACGGGTCAAGACCGACAAACATGAGGGGGCATCGCAGGATGATAGTTTCATGCAGAAGCATGGAGCCTAACATCCGATACGAACCAAATACAACTCATGTGCTCTACGTACACTTGACCCGACACCATTTGCAACAAAACTGCACCAACCAAGCCGTCAGGCCCGTGATGATACAAAAATGTAACAAGATACCGCCAAAGTCAAGCCCCGTCTCACACGGAAAGGAACAAGGGTCAGCATAACCGAGAATGAACCCGAACACTACTAGGAGTTCGAGAGACTTGGGACATGGTCACCGAGAAAAAGGCCAAACACAAATTGATATATTTGAAAAACCATTTTATTTTTTAAAACAAATCAATTTTGCAAAATTTTTTTAAAAGTACTTGAATATAACAGAACAAAATAATTTTCCAAATTCAATCAAATCATTTTTACATTAAAACCAATATCAAAACAAAATTTTAATCAAACATAATTTTGAACAACTTGTTTTTCAAAGAAATTGATTTTTATAAACAAATCGCACCACCGCAGAAGCACGGCCGCCCATGGTGGCGCCGGCCTTTCCCATCAAAACCCACGTCGCCGTCTGTCCCAAGCCCACACATCCCCGCCGTGGTCGAGGAAATGGGCCAGCCGGGCCCGCCATGGCCCAGTCCCCAGCCCACCAAAGGAACCACCCCCCTAAAGATACAATCGAACATTTGGCAATCTAACACCAGTAAACATTAAAATGGCTGAGGAGGGGTACAAAAATATTTTCATGGAAATTTTATTAACCTCTGTGAAGTATTCTGACGCCCTAACCCACTTTTGCCATTCGCCCCACTGCCGCCGCTCTAGCATGACTCGAGCATTTCTCTCCCGTCCCTCAAGCTGTGACTCGGCCATTAATCGAGCGTGCCTCGAGAATTTCTCGACCGTCTCTCAAGCATTTATCGGCCATCGCTCGAGCGTGCCTCGAGCATTTCCCGCTCGTCGATCGAGCTGTGCCTCGGCCATTGCTCGAGCGCGCCACAGCATTTCTCGGTCGGCCACCTCTCGGCCATCGCTCGAGGCATGCTCGAGCATTTCCCTCCCGTTGCTCGAGCATGACTCGGCCATCGCTCGATCATGCCAACGATCGAGCGTGCTTCGGCCATCGCTCGATCATGCCAAGGATCGAGCGTGCTTCGGCCATCGCTCGAGCATGCCTCGGCCGTCGCTCGAGCATGCCTCGGACGTGCTCGAGCATTTCTCCCGTCGCTCGAGTATGCCTCGGCCATGCTCGATCATGCTCGAGCATTTCTCTCTCGTCGCTCGAGCATGCCTCGGCCATGCTCGATCATGCTCGAGCATTTCTCTCCCGTCGCTCTAGCATGCCTCGGCCGTGCTCGATCATGCTCGAGCATTTTTCTCCCGTCGCTCAAGCATGCCTCGGCCGTGGTCGATCATGCTCGAGCATTTCCGTCCCGTCGCTCGAGCATTCATCAGCCGTCGCTCGAGCATGCATCGGCGGCTCTAACGTTTCCTCACTGGATTTTAACCCATTATTTTACTTCACAAGACTTGCCACCTGTTGTCAATGGTGCCCACAAGAAGAGTAGTAGTGTCTATTTATGTACATTTGATGTCATATAGTCTTACGAAGACTCTTGCTTGTAATTGCTTATTCATTAATAAAAGGTTGAAACGTTCATTCAATCTTCCTTGTCTGAAGCTTTATGATAAAACCCTAGTCTTTTAGTCCATAAACAAACCTAACAACTTACGAAGAGACAAATGTAGATTTGCATGAACAAACTCTTCGTAGTTTGCTTAAAACGATATATTCGCAATCTTAGGGTCAAAGGACTATTGACCTCAGTATGATTGTTAGAAGAATCTATGATGTCTGGTTATGAGGCATTGAGAGTTGGGGACTCTATAGTTCTTCTAGGTATCTTCAGAACGTACTGAATTGACCAGTGCACTTCTAGAGACAATATAAGAACAAACCATTTAACCTCTTATGTCTCGAAGTCACTATGTATGAATTGCATCATGCTTACCTTAATCCTGAAATGAGACATGCCATTTCACACCTTAGTATTCTCATTTGAGAAAGTCAGAGTTCGGACTCACTATGTCATTCCGAACAGGGCCTATTGGTGAAGTACTAAGTTGTGAGTCTGTCATGAGTAACTTTGTGAAGTTCTCATAGATATGGAATTCATGTACAAGATTGCTGAAATGCAATGTATGTCACCTCATGCTTTGTTCCTTGGAGTGTGAATAAATGAACTGGCCAGTGTCCAAATTGAGTCCTGACTCTTTTGGATGAAACAATGTGACTTGTTAGCTCCTCGTCAATACATTGTTTCTAACTTATTCACAAGCGACAAAGGAGTTGAGGAAATAACAGCTAGAAGGGTAAAATGGTAATTTTAGTAAATCCCGACTAGCTGATGACATTCATGAAGGGTAAACATAGATAATATTCAGTGGATCCGCTCATCATAATTAGGTCGAATTCTTGAGTAGAAAATAAATTCATTTGAACCGAGAGATTTTCAGTGTCAGCTCTTTAGTGGAATCAGTTGGCATTAAGCTAAACTTGGAAAAGGTTTGTGAACTTTTGAGTCCAAGTGTTTAGCTAAAGCTTTGTTCATTTGGGTCCATGAGGTCACTGTCACGAATCACATCGATAGGAATAGTTAAACTGGAAGCTAAGTCAAAACAAGAACGAAAATAGTCAAAAGGGTATTTTTGTCTTTTGAGACAAAAGGATGAAATGAATGTCAATAAATTTTTTGACAAGGTCATTTTATGACATGTTTCACTCGGCCATGACTTGATCATTGGGCCTCGTGAATTAATTTCATTTCATGAGAATTTTATTGAAAATTCTTAATGGGCCTTTCACATGTTGTCATGAACAAATGAAGAAGCTTCTAGAAGCTCCTTCTAGATGTGAAATGGGCGCCCAAATACCCAAGGGAAAGAGAAATTATTTTGTGCATAAATGTATCAAGATACTTGCCAAAAGAAAAAGAGGAAACAAATTTCCTCTATGAGGAAAGCATAAGTTCGGCCAACACAAGGGAAAGAGAGAGACAAACTAAATGAGGAAACAAATCCAAGGCTTATTGAAGCACATGTTGGACGTGCAAAGCAAGGGAAAAAGAGGAAATAAGATTTCCTCATAAAGGCTTGGAAAATAAGAGGAAACTACTTCTTTCCAAGGCCAACCATTCTCCTATAAATAGGACCCTCATTCCTCTCATTCTATTCATCCAAGTTTAAGAGATTTGAGAGACTCTCTCTCCAGAACTTGGCCGAAAATCCTCTCTCTCTCTCTCTAGTTTATTTTCGATTATTTCTTGTCTTGGCACCTAGGTCCTCACTCGACCTAGTGTTTAGCTCTGCGACTTCGAGACTCGTTCTTAAGTCGTAGTGTTTAAAAGTGCCCACTTACTGATTCCTTCTTTTCGAGTGATTTAGTGATAGAAACTTTCGTGGTTGCTCGAGGTGCCGAGGAAAGAAAGAGAGACGTGCTGCGAGGGGAGACGAGCGTTGCAAACTTTCTACAAGCTTCTTCAAAGTTCAAGCTTCAAGAAAGGTTAGTAAACTTCTAGCTCATATTGGTTTTTAATTACATGTACTTGCACTTGTCTAGGTTAGTAAAAACTAGTTTTACTTAAAAAGAAAATTTTTAAAATTCCGCCGCTTAACGAAGCGTTAAACTTTTTCTTAAACCCTAGATCGATTCCAACACCACCGCCATGGTTCTTAACCTTTTAGGAAGAACAATCATATTCCAACAAATTTTCATCGACAAAAAATTTTTGTTCGCCGGAAAATTTTACGGCAGGCGGTTGCCGGAGCTCCGCCACCGGCGGTCGGTCGCGACTTGTTGGGTCAGCCCGGTCATAATCCGTCTTTGGGTCCATAGCAAATTATGCTCTTATCATCCGAGTCAACTCTTGGTCAACATTTTTAAGCTCAAGGAACCACCCCCCCCCCCCCCCCCTAAAGATACAAACGAACATTTGGCCATGTGACTCCAGTAAACATTAAAATTTCCAAGGCCATGACAAAAAAAAATTATTTTTTTTATTTTTTATTTTTGAACCTTCTTCAAGTATAACGTTTTTTAAGATATATGCTTGAGCTATAATCAAGAGAACCCATGGGAATATTTTTAAATTAATTTTTTAAAACACGTTCCAGGATCCGGTCGGCCATTGCTCGAGCATGACTCGTCCCGTCGATCGAGCATCCTCGGCCTTGACCCAGCCGATCCGTCAAATTTTTTTTTTTATTCTCCTTCAAGTATAATGTTTTCTAAGATATATAGAGTTGGTTTTGTGAAGAGAACCCATGGGAATATTTTTAAATCAATTTTCCAAGCTCCAAAACATGTTCCCGTCGTCCGGTCGGCCATTGCTCGAGCATGACTGGGCCGTCGCTCCATCCTGCCTCGGCCATTGCTCAAGCATGACTCGGCCGGCCCGTCAAATTTTTTTTTTTTTAATCTCCATAAAGTATAATGTTTTCTAAGACAAATGGAGTTGGTTATGTGAAGATAACCCATGGGAATATTTTTAAATCAATTTTACAAGCTCCAAAACTTGTTCTCGTCGTCCGGTCGGCCATTTCTCGAGCATGACTCGGCCGGCCCGTCAAATTTTTTTTTTTTTTCTAATCTCCATCAAGTATAATGCTTTCTAAGATACATGGAGTTTGTTTTGTGAAGAGAACCCATTAGTCGGTCGTCGCTCGGGCATGACTCGGCCGTGCCCAAGCCTTAAAACCAAGAACCAACCGTGGTAAAGCCCATGCCATGGCGTTGCAACTAAGAACCAACCGTTGAAGCGACCGTGCCAAGACCATGCCAAGACTGTGCAACTTAGATCCATCCATGCCCGCGCCCGTGCCACGCCCCGTGCCACGGCTTAAAGGCTTAAATCGCTTAAAGGGCTTTAAGGGCATCTACGGCTTCTACGCCTCTACGCCCTACGCCCGGCCACGGCCACGCCCGCGCCCTGTGCCCCTACCCCGTGCCACGGCCATTCCCTCGCCCGTGCCAAGGCCACGCCGACACGCACGCTCATGTGGGTCAACTCGCTGTACCCCTTCCTAGGAGGTCACCCTTCCCTGAGCTACCCCCACGCGAGCACGCTTAACTTTGGAGTTCTTATAAAAAGGATACAAAAAATCCTATTTATTTAATTGATATATATGGGGATATTAATTGTTTTATCCCTTCTCTTAGCCCAAATACTTGACAATTTTCCATGCCATAGCTCATTTTTAATTTTTTTCCGTGACATAGCACATTAAGCTTTGACCCAAGGATACATTTTATTCCATCTATACCCGTGTACTTAGCAAT